>NC_090324.1:139539343-139839343 GCF_040869045.1 Eurosta solidaginis
CACTTATTATATGCCGGCGGTGGCGTTATTTTAATATGTGTGATGGGAGAGACAGTATACTAAATTTAATGCGGTTTTTTTTCTCGTATTGGGTATATTATATATTATAGAAATATATTATTAACGTGGCTAAGTGCAATTAACGCGATAGTGCTAAAAGGGTGATTCATTTTAAGGGACACGCGCGGCAATGAATTGGAGAACAAATTTTTATGTATTTGTACCGATAGGTATTTACGAGTTCCCGTGGGGTATATACCCGTAATGACGAAAGGGTATATTAAAATGTGACAAATGATATTTAATGAGAGAAATATATTTCGTATGTATAATTGTAGCCGTTTTAAAGAGATTTTTGTTTTGGAGAGTGAGTATTTGAGAGATGGGACTGGCGGTAGTTATATATTGAGGTATATACCGCGGGTGAAAATTTTAAGAGTATATTCTTACGGGAAATTGAAGCTCAGCAACTTTAAAACACCGCAGAAGAAACCGCTACTAATTTACCTACGAAATATATATTTAGACTTACCAATTTTCTTGATACCACCTGTTTTTTTTTTTTTTTTTTTTTTTGTGTCTGGGGCTGTACATTCCTGGGTGCCTGAGAATTTTGATTTCTGTAATTCGTTGAATAGCTTTTGTTGTGGTTTTTTTGAATTTCGATTCTTATTTTTGGGATATCACTTACTACTTTTTTATGGACCGTGTAATTTGCGTTTGGATGTATGTATAAATGTGTATACCGCTTTTTGTACAATATTAGAGTACCACTTTTTTAATATGTATATTTTTTCTCTAAAAAATTTCTTATTTATAAGTATGAATTTTTTCCACTTTATGTAGTATTTTTTCCAGGTAAGTATATAATAAATATAAACACGGTAAGTATGTATGTACGCACGTAAGTATTACTCTTTTTATTTATTTTTTGGGATTTTTTTTTTGGTATAAGTATCAATCACTTAGATCACTTTTTTGGGTAAATATTCTCTTTATCAAAGATTTTTTCAGGGGTATGTAAGTATTTTTTCTGTAACGCACTTTATGGGCACTCTAATACACTTTTTGTGCTGTTACTTTTCAATCTAATATATATTGTAACGATTTTACTGCAATTCCCCTTATTTGCAATCTTCTGCCAACGTTCGTATCGCTAAACTGTTGAATAAATAACTCCAATATTGAGTAATGGAAAATTGGCTTTTATTAAAGTACTTAACAATAACACTTATACTTTGCAACGAACAGCTTGCTTAATAACCAAACTGATTGATTGCTCAAATGAAACTCTACTATTGCCGACAGATTGCGTGCTTAATCAATAACTGCTTGATAGCTCAAATCAAACTGAATTTCAGCGCCTCTACATTTGCTGCCTTTTATACTCTCTGATTTCAACGTTCGCTTCTTCTAGGCGCTTCCATTTCCAGAATCTACTAGTTGCCATTGGCTCTCAAATTTTTCAGCTGTAACTACAATTGCACGATTTTATAGCTTCTTTCATTGCATACTTTCAGGAGTATCTCAGATATATGCATGTGTTTGTGCATTGATTCTCCGCTGCTCGTAGACGTACATGGCACATATGTGTAGACGCAATTATTGTTTCGTTTATGTAGATACATAATGATAGATCTATGGATGTGCATGATATCACTGTTTAGCCTCGGCTTAGAGATAGCAGCACCCCTTAGTTTTGCTAATATTCGTAACACTGCCCTCCACCTAAGTCTGATCGTCCCGATTAGACAAACCTCCCGATCTAAATGTTGGCAGCCTTTCCAAATGGACCAATTTCATTTTGTTTCGTGGTTTACCGATGGTTTGTATGCGGTACACTACATCTTTGATCCGTTTTACAACTTTGTATGGGCCTTCCCAATTACACTGAGATTTCGGAGACAAACTTTTTTACGTTGTGGGTTGTATAACAGCACCAAATCTCCTTCCTGAAAACCTTCCGAATTAATTGCTTTATCGTATCTGGCTTTCATCTTGTCACTCATAATCTTTGTTCGTTGCCTTATCAGATCATGTATTTTTCCTAGCTCTTCTTCCAAATCACTAGTGGATTTCTTGATATTTCTCTCCGCATTGGCGTCTATCCCAAACTTCAAATCAGCTGGCAGTCTAAGGTCATTGCCAAAAATTACTTTTGCAGGGGTTTGGCCCGTTGTCTCATGCACTGCTGATCGGTTAGCCATCAAGAATAATGGTATGCGGGTATCCCAATCTTTATGGTACTTGACTACTACTTTCCTTAAGTGCTCCTCCAATGTTCTATTGAATCGTTCTACCATACCATCGGATTGAGGATGCAATGCAGTTGTCCGTGTTTTTCGAATGCCCAATGATTTACACATTTCCTGGAACACAGCTGATTCGAAATTCCTGCCTTGGTCAGAATGCAACTCCATTGGTACACCGTACCTTGCAACCCAATTGTTTATAAACACTTCTGCTACTGTTTCCGCTTCTTGATTTGGGATTGGGTATACCTCTGGTCATTTGCTGAAATGATCCATAACTACCAGTACATATTTGTTTCCACCGTTGCTAGTAGGAAATGGACCGGCGACATCCATAGCGATCCTTTCAAATGGCGCACCTGAGTTATATTGCTTCATCTGGCCATGACTTCGGGTTCTGGGCCATTTCGCTCTGTTGCAAACCTCGCAGTTCGCAATCCACTCAGTGACCGACTGACGGCAACCAACCCAATAGAATCTCTGTTTAATCTTCTCGAGCGTCTTCGTGATTCCAAGATGAATTCCGCTTGGACCATTATGAAGCTCGCTGAGCACGTCAGGAATCCTCTTTCTGGGAGCAACTATCAGTTTGTTCTTGCATTTACCATCCTCACTCTCCCATACTCGATGAAGGCAACCGGATATCAATTCTAAACTGTTCCACTGTGCCCAATATAACTTCGCAATGGGACTCTCTGCTGACATCTCTTCTCTGTTTGGTCTTTCGTTTCGTTCGAGCCCTTGCATAATACGTGACAGATCTGTATCTTTTAGCTGACACTTTCTAAGCTGTTCCTTGTCCCATTCATCTGTACATGTTATAGTCATTAGCCGGATATCTATAATGTCTTCTTTAGCCTCGGCTTTTGAACAGTGCATGCATTCCAAACTACATGGTCTTCGTGACATTGCATCGGCATTTCCATGGGTACTACCTTTTCGATGCTCAATGGAAAAGTCATAGTTTTGTAGTCGCTCGATCCACCGTGCCAATTGTCCTTCCGGATTACGGAACTGCAGAAGCCATTTTAAAGCTGCGTGATCTGTCCTGACACGGAGTCGCTGGTCGTAGAGGTATTTGTGAAAATATTTAATGTACTCTACCAATGCCAACAGCTCTTTCCGCGTAACGCAGTAGTTCCTCTCTGGTTTTCCAATCGAACAGCTGTAATATGCCATTAACTTCTCCTGTCCATCGACCAGTTGTAATAAAACGCCTCCTATAGCATATCCGCTCGCATCTGTATCTAGAATAAACGTTACTCCTGGAATCGGATATGCCAACATTGGGGCAGTGCACAAACGCTCTTTCAATGTTTGGAAAGCTACTTCTTGCTCCTTCTTCCATTCAAAAGCTTTATTTTTTCTTGTTAACTCGTAGACTATGGGCTACGCTGGCAAACTTTGGTACAAATCGGCGGTAATATGTGCACAGCCCAAGGAAACTTCCCAATTCATGCAGATTCTGTGGTCTTGGCCAATCCTTTACTGCCTCTAGCTTTTCATTCGCTGCACGGATACCTTCTGTCGTTACCTTGTGACCCAAATAATTTACTTCCTTTTTAAACAGCGTACACTTTTTGGGACTTAACTTCAGATCAGCGCTAGCTATTCTCTGGAAAACTTCCTCCAAATTCTTAAGATGTTCATCAAAGTTCTTCCCCAATACGATGATGTCATCCAGGTACACCAAGCATGTTTTCCAATGTAGTCCTTTCAGTACCTGGTCCATGATTCTCTCAAAAGTAACTGGTGCATTACAAAGTCCAAAAGGCATCACTGTAAATTCCCAAAGACCATCACCGATACTGAAGGCTGTTTTCTCTTTATCTTCCTCCTTCACCTCCACTTGCCAGTAGCCGCTTTTCAAGTCCAGCGTGGAAAACCATTTCGTACCAGATAGCTAGTCCAGAGAGTCGTCAATTCTTGGCAATGGGTAGCTATCCTTTTTCGTGAGGTCATTCAACTTCCGGTAGTCCACGCAAAACCTCATTTTTCCATCCTTGTTCTTTACAAGTACTACCGCTGAGCTCCATGGACTAGCTGATGGTTCGATGACTCCGCTGTCGCTCATTTCTTGTATGATTTGACTCACAACTTCCCGCTTCGCCAGTGGAACAGTACGTTAGCTTGACGGATCGGCCTCGCATCTTCAGTGTCAAATTGATGTTTCACAACATTGCTGTGGCCTGGTTTGGAACCATCCTGGTCAAATATGTTTGCGTACTTTAGGAGCAGTTGCTTCGCCTTTCTCTGATAATCTTGATCTAGCCCCTCCGTCCATGCCGTGATATCATTTGAAAGATCAGTGTTGCTAGTTGAAACGTGTTCCTGAACTGTTCACAGTTAATAACTACTTCAACCTCTTGGCATCTTCCCAATATTGCTCCTTTTGTCAGTTTGAGTGGTGACTTGAATTCATTGAGTACTCTTACCGGAATACGTCCACCTTGTTTTGTCATAGCCAGGGTTTTTCCTACAAGTATGTTTGGTGTTGATTTGTTGGCTGCTTCGACAACCCACAATTTTTTTGTCCCACAATCTCCATCAACATTTGCCCAGATGACTGCTTCGGATTTTGGTGGTATTTGCTGACTCTCTTCCACCAGCACTCGTTTACTGCTGTAGCCTCTCTCGTAGCCGAAATTAAGTGGTACATCCATGTTCTTATATCGCATGTTATTGTTGTTGTTGTTGTTGTTGTTGTAGCGATAAGGTCGCTCCCCGAAGGCTTTGGGGAGTGTTATCGATGTGATGGTCCTTTGCCGGATACAAATCCGGTACGCTCCGGTACCATAGCACCATTAAGGTGCTAGCCCGAGCATCTCGGGAACGATTTATGTGGCCACGTTAAGCCTTCAGGCCATTCCCTCCCTCCCTACCCCCAAGTTCCGTGGTGTCTTCTCCAGTGGCTGTACGCAATCTTGCTCCATGCAATGGTCTTATCTTCTTGTTGACTAAATCCGCTCGAATGATGGAATGAGATGCACCCTTATCTATAGTCAGTAAACGTTCCTTTCCATCCACATGTCCTCCGACAGTAAGATTGTTTGACCTTCTTCCAATTTGCGAGATAGAGATTATGGCAGCTGACTCGCTTTAGTTTAACGATTGAGTGGACTTGGAGATTTGCTCATCTCCTTCAGCTCTGCGTTTACGGCCACCCACATTGTTGGAGCTATTGGTACCGGTGCTGCAATGTCGTGCAATATGACCTGGGTTGCCGCACTTGAAACATTTAATAACTCCGGCATTTTTCTGTTGTGATCCCTTCAGTGCTTCCAAAATTGTATCTACCCATTCTGGCCTTTCTACTTCCACACGACGAGCCTTATATGCTGGTTTACTCAATAGGGAGGCAGTTTCCTGAGTCAATGCATGTGATACCGTTTCAGCAAATGCCAGCTTTGGGTTTGCGTATGTCGCTCGCTTCGTTTCTACGTCCCGTATGCCATTTACAAAACTCTGAATTTTTGCCCTCTCGGTGTACTCCACGTGTGCGTCTGCATTTGCCAAATGTGCCAACCTTTCAACATCCGAGGCAAACTCCTGCAAAGTCTCATTCGCTCTTTGGTGACGGTTTTGCAACTCAATTTGGAATATCTGTTTTCTATGCTCGCTTCCATAACGTTTCTCAACAGCGGCCATCAGTGCTTCATAGCTGTTCCGTTCGTACTCTGGAATAGTCTGTAAGATTCCGGCAGCTGGTCCTTTGAATGCTACGAAGAGTGCAGCAACTTTATCTTCAGCTTTCCAGTTGTTCACTGCTGCGGTCTTCCCAAACTGTAGCTTAAAGACCTGGAAAGGAACAGAACCGTCAAAGGATGGTTTTTTTACCTTTGGATTACTCGCTGAAACTGCTGGGCGGTTTAGTTGCAACTCCTGTATACGATCTTTCAAAGCATCCATCTGGGCCTCCAATTTATCTTGTCGTTCCCTAAAAGAATCCAGCTGCGATGAGACTTTTGTTTCCTGTGCCTCCAGCTTCGCTGAGATGCGCTCTTCCTGTGTTTTGAGTTGTAATATTATGCGCGGCTCTTGCTCTTTCAATTGTTCTGCAATTTGTGACGCCATGTATGTTTTCTGTTCATCCAATTGTGCTTCAATCTTCGATGTGATGCGTGTCTCCTGCGATTCCAGTTGGGATGACATTTGTGACGACATTTCTGAAATACGTGTTTCTTGTGCTTCGATCTTTGATGTTATTCGTGTCTCTTGGGATTCTATCTTGGATGTTATACGATTCTCGTGGGATTCTAGTTGAGATGCCATATATGTCTTCTGTTCTTCCAGTTGAGATGACATTTCCGACGACATTGATGTTACTGTCGATGTTTGTGCAGATATTGCAGCCAATATCATGTTCAAGTCTGTGCTCGTAACTGTCTGCGATGTTTCATTTTTCTCTTCAATTTTTGTTGTTGTCTCGTCCCCATCAGGATAAAAGACATACTCGTCCACATCAATTCCTTGCGACTCCATTACCTCTCGGAGCCGTCCTTGAATTTCGATCTTATTGTCGGTTGTATTAAATCCACGGCTCTCCAACTCTTTCTGCAGTTGCTGGATCCTCAACTCACTCAACTTTGCCATGTTCAAGTTGTATTCGCAGTCTTCGGTATTTATTCAACAATTCCTCTTCTGATACCAACTGTAACGATTTTACTGCAATTCCCCTTATTTGCAATCTTATGCCAACGTTCGTACCGCTAAACTGTTGAATAAATAACTCCAATATTGAGTAATGGAAAAATGGCCTTTATTAAAGTACTTCACAAAAACACTTATACTTTGCAACGAATAGCTTGCTTAATAACCAAACTGATTGATAGCTCAAATGAAACTCTACTATTCCCCGACAGAATGCGTGCTTAACCAATAACTGCTTGATAGCTCAAATCAAACTGAATTTCAGCGCCTCTACATTTGCTGCCTTTTATACTGTCTGATTTCAACGTTCGCATCTTCTAGGCGCTTCCATTTCCAGAATCTACTAGTTGGCATTGGCTCTCAAATTTTTCAGCTGTAACTACAATTGCACGATTTTATAGCTTCTCTCATTGCATACTTTCAGAAGTATCTCAGATATATGCATGTGTTTGTGCATTGATTCTCCGCTGATCGTATACGTACATGGCACATATGTGTAGACGCAATTATTGTTTCGTTTATGTACATAGATACATAATGATTGATCTATGGATGTGCATGATATCACTGTTTAGCATCGGCTTAGAGATAGCAGCACCCCTTAGTTTTGCTAATATTCGTAACAATATTATAAATGGGAAAGTTTGGATGTTTGTATGTTTGTCCAGACGTTTGTCTTTGTGACTCAATCACGCAAGAATGCCTGAACCGATTTGGATGAAATTTGGCACGCATATAGCCAATAGTCTAGAAGGCCCTATTAGCTATATTTTTTTGAAAATGGGGGAGGTCCCCGCCCCCTAGAAACAGATATAATTTAATTTTTGTATTTTTTCGTCTTTGTGACTGAATCACGCCAGAACGGCTACACGGATTTTGATGAAATTTGGGACACAGACAATAGTCTACTAGCGAAATTTTTTTCGAACATGGAAAGGGGGGGTAGGGGACCAACGACCCCCTTCGAACAAATACTTTTTAATAATTTTTACACAATATAACTTTACCTATACGGGTCTTCACCAATATTACAGACTCAATGGGTCAAATAAGTCGAGGGCATACATAATGAGCAGTGACACCCTCCGTCCCTCCTCCCCCCTTTTCATCCCCTCTGATGTAAAATCTATAAATTGTTATAACTCAATATAAATGTTCTCCTAAATCAGTAATTTCTGGTATCTGACTCATACAGATGGAGATATAAACAATTTTGGAAAAACGATCGGCGGTGCTCTCCGTCTCCTCCCGCCATCCGCCATCCTTTAATTGTTTTTATTAGCATGCTTTTATTAGCTTTACCTGTATGTTTCTTTGTAACTTTTTATTCGCTCCAACGCAACTGCTGCCTTATTAATATGGTTTTATAATTAGCTTCACCTTATTTGTACTCCCGTTAGGTTCATATCGAGAACCTTCCGGGATCATTTGTGGATGGCTTTCGGGATCCGTTCGGGAAACCGCCGGGGTCATTTCGGGACTTTTTCGGGACTATTTCGGGATCATTTTGGGACCCTTCCGGGATAATTTCTGTATAGTTTTTGGGATCCGTCCGGGATCCCGTCGGGGTATTTTCGGGATCACTTGCGTACCTTTGAGTGATAAATTCTTGATGATTTCCGGGATCACTACGGACTTTTTCGGGGTCATTTTGGGTCCCTTCCGTAATCATTCCTGGATGGTTTTCGGGATCCGTCCGGGATCCTGTCAGGGTAATTTCGGGAATATTAGGGGATCATTTGAAGACCTTTCAGGCATCATTTCTGGATAGCTTTCTGGATCCGTCCGGGATCCCGACGGTGTCATTTCGAGAATATTTCGGGATCGTTTGAGGTACCTACCGGCATCATTTCTGGATGGTTTTCGGTATCTGTCCGGGATCCCGTCGGGATCATTTCGGGACTTTTTCGGGATCATTTGGGGTCCCTTCCGCCATCATTTCTGGATGGTTTTCGGGACCCGTCCGGGATCCCGTCGGGGTCATTTCGGGATCATTTGGGATCCTTTCAGCATCATTTCTGGATGGTTTTCGGTATCCGTTCGGGATCCCGTCGGGGTCATTTCGGTACTATTTCGGGATCATTTGGGATACCTTTCGGCATCATTTCATAATGGTTTTTGGGATTCGTCTGGGATCATTCGGGGTACCTTGCGGCATCATTTCTAGATGGTATTTGGGATCCGTCCGGGGTCCCGTCGGGGTTATTTTGGGATATTTTCGGAACTATTCCGGGATCATTTCGGGACTATTTCGCGATCATTTGGGGCCCCTTCCCGTATAATTTCTGAATGGGTTTCGCGATCCGTCCGGCATCCCGTCGGGCTATTTTCGGGATAATTTGCGTACTTTTGAGAGATAAATTCTTTATGGTTTCCAGGATCACTACGAGACTTTTTCGGGTCATTTTGGGTGTCTTCCGTAATCATTCCTGGATGGTTTTAGGGATCCGTCCGGTATCTTCTGGCAGCATTTCTGGATGGTTTTCGGTATACGTCCGGGATTCCGTCGGGGTCATTTTGGGACTTTCTCTCGACTAATACGGGATCATTTGGGGACCCTTTCGGCATCATTTCTGGATGGATTTCGGGATCCGTCCGGGATCCCGTCATGGTCATTTCGGGACTATTTAGGGACTATTTCGGGATCATTTGAGGGTACTTACCGCCATCATTTCTGGATGGTTTTCTTTATCCGTCCGGGATCCCCTCGGGGTAATTTCGGGACCATTTGGGGTCCCTTCCGGCATCATCTCTGTATGGTTTTCGGGATCCGTCCGGGATCCTATTGGGGTCATTTCGTGACTATTTCGGCATCATTTGGGGTATCTTTCGGCATCATTTGTGGATGGGTTTCGGGATCCGTCCGGAATCCCGTCTGGGTGATTTCGGGACTATTTCGGGATCATTTGAGTGTACCTACCGGCATCATTTCTGGATGGTTTTTGGGGTCCGTCGGGGATCCCGTCGGGGTCATTTCGGAACTTTTTCTGGACTAATATAGGATCATTTGGGGACCCTTTCGGCATCATTTCATTCGTCCGGGATCCCGTCGAGGTCATTTCAGGGCTTTTTCGAGATCATTTGGGGTACCTTTCGGCATAATTTCTAGATGGTTTTGGGGATCTGTGCGGGATCCCGTCGGGGTCATTTCGTGACTTTTTCGCGACTAATACGAGATCACTTAGGGACCCTTTCGACATAATTTCTGGATGATTTTCGGGATCCCGTCAGGGTCATTTCGGGACTATTAGTGGATCATTTGGGGACCTTTCCGGCATCATTTCTGGATAGTTTTCGGAATCCGTCCGGGATCCCGACGGGGTCATTTCGGGACTACTTCGGAACATTTGGGGTATCTTCCGGCATAATTTCTGGATGGTTTTCCGAATCCGTCCGGGATCCCGTCGGTGTCATTTCATGACTTTTTCGGGATCATTTGGGGTACCTTCCGGCATCATTTCTAGATGGTTTTGGGGATCTGTCCGGGATCCGGTCGGGGTCATTTCGTGACTTTTTCGCGGGATCATTTGGGGACCCTTTTGGCATCATTTCTGGACTTTTTCGGCATCATTTGGGGTCCCTTCCGGCATCATTTCTGGATAGTTTTCGGAATCCGTCCGGGATCCCGACGAGTCATTTCGGGACTTTTTCGGGATCATTTGGGGTACCTTCCCACATCATTTCTAAATGGTTTTGGGGATCCGTCCGGGATCCCGTCGGGGTCATTTCGGGACTTTTTCGCGACTAATACGGGATCCCTATGTCGGTATAATTTAGGAACCCTTCCTGGATATTTTCTGGATGGTTTTTGAGATCCGTCCGGGATCCCAGTAGGGTCATTTCGGAGCTTTTTCGGGACTATTTCGGGATCATTTTGGTACCCTTCAAGGTTCATTTCTGTGTGGTTCTCTGGATAAGTCTAGAATCGTGTCGTTGTCATTTCGGGGTTTTTTGGTCTATTCCGGGGACTTTTGGAGACTCTTCCTGGGCATTTCTGGATGGTGGAGTTCATTTCGTGGCGTTTTATAAATAATTTCGGGACTATTTGGGGATCCTATCAGGTTATCAGGTCATTTAGTTCTTTTTTTTACTCAATTACAAATATAAAATGCATTAGACAGAAACAAATTTTTAAACAGATAACTAGACAGATATATTTTATTTTCTCCTTGCGGACGGGGCCGCGGGTAAAGGCTAGTATATATATATATATATGTATATGTATGTTGTTTTTGTTTTTGCACTTTACTCCTTTAGCACAAATTTTAGCTTTTAGATAATTTGATCACTTTTGTTGATTTATGTAAATAGTGTGTTTTACGAACCGCCGCGATTTATTACCGATTTTAATGTTTTTATATTATAGGTCATATATACATATATGTATATGTATGTTGTTTTTGTTTTTGCACTTTACTCCTTTAGCACAAAGTTTAGCTTTTAGATAATTTGATCACTTTTGTTGATTTATGTAAATAATGTGTTTTACGAACCGCCGCGATTTATTACCGATTTTAATCTTTTTATATTATAGGTCGCCGGTTTCTTTTTTGGCCGCGAAGGACCATGAATAAGATTCTATATGGGGGTTATGGGGGAAAGGGCCGATGCGCAAGGGAGAGAATTTTCCACCAGAAATAATAACACGGCACTTTAAATATAATGGCACTTCATGTGCTGGAATACAAATTTTATTATATGTATGTTTAAATCACTTTACACGAAATTTCGTTTTTATGTAGATGATTGCGATGTGGACGCGGCGGTAGTTAAAGACAATAACTTAACTTATATGAAGGGAAGAACAACTAAAGCGGCTTTTGACCACTTACAATTTTGAAAGGACCGTTACGTGACTCTCTTATACATTTTTTATATAGGAAAAAGATGAAAGGGTAGGGTTGCCGTCCGCACGAAATTTATACATAAATACAGGGGATTAAATTAATTGAGACTCATGTCTTCAACAATCAGTCCGATAATAGAGTTCGAGTCGTTAAGCTCGACACTGCGAAGGCTCCAACCACAAGACCTCACGTTGTTTCCCTGTGAGGAGGGCGAAATACTCTAAGATTGTGCCTTTAATAAGCACCTTCTCGTTCAGGTACTTTGCCGCATCCCTCATATGTACATGTATACTTAAGTGTTACTTTGGGATGAGCTTCACGTATATGGCTGCGACGATCAGCTTTATTAAAGGTCACATTCCCATGAATACTAGACCGGCGCCAAAAAAGTTGTAAAAATCCGCCCTTAAATTTGAAACTTATGTTGAGAATGTTTCGGGAAATTAAAAAAAAATTTTTTTGACAGCTGTGTAGCTAAATAGTTAGCGCAGCGTGCCTAAAGCTTACTGATGATGGAGGCTTAGCACCCTTCGAAATGGATCTATCTGCGCAGCTATGGCAGGTTGTCTGAAACAATTTCTACTCACTATTCCAAAAACAAAATACAATTTTTCAATTACAGAAAAATTAAATATGAAATAATTAAAAAAAAAATGTTTGTTAAACGGTTTTATTTAAAACAATAACATGAAGTAATAATAATACTAAGAGATAGAAAATAATTAGGTAGGTACTAGTCATCACACTCCTCATCAATATAGGGCGTTGATCAGACGATTAAATAAAAGCGTTGGGCACGTGAAATTTCTAAAAGTGTGGGGCGTAGCATAACCTTATTAAGGTTCAGTTGGTCTTATATATGACTATCAATAGAAATTTGAAACGGTTTTATTGAAAACTATACTTACATGCAGTAATAATAATACAAAAGCTAGAAAATAATAATACTTACATGAAGTAATAATAATACAAAAGCTAGAAAATAATTAGGTTGGTCCTAGGTTCTAGTCATCACACTCCTCATCAATATAGGGCGTTGATCAGACAATTAAATAAGAGCATTGGGCACGTGAAATTTCTAAAAGTGTGAGGCGTAGCATAACCTTATTAAGGTTCAGTTGGTCTTATATGTGACTATCAATGGAAATTTGATGCGTCAGTAGTATGGAAATAGTGGTTCTACCCCAAATGGAGAAACGAAAAATGAATGATGAAATACAAAGTGTATTGTTTTCAATAAAATCATTTAACTTAAAATTTTTTTTTAATTATTTTATTTTCAAGTTTTTAGTTTTTATTTAATTGCCTATTACTTCTCTTTCTATTTAGTTCATTTAGTGACTCATTATTACAAGGACTCTTTCCTGACAATCTAAGTCCTGAATACATAATCCTTCCAAAGACTTTACTCGACTCTGCGCCACGTATGCTTGTCCCTCATCCAACTACAAAATATTTTGATGTCACTTCTACCGGACTGTATGTAATATTTGTTCCAAATATGGGCCAAATCGGACATCATAGGTCGCTTTCTATCCTTGTATGCATTATGTGTTCCAAATATGAGCCAAATCGGACCACGAATACAATTTTTATGAATATCTCGAGCCTTGCGCCACCTAGCGGCAATTTTTTTCATAGGTCGCTTTCTATACTTGTATGTATTGTGTGTTCAAAATATGAGCCAAATCGGACACACAAATACGATTTTTGTGAATATCTCGATCCTTGCGCCACCTAGCGGCGATTTTTTTCATAGGTCGGTTTCTACTCTTGTATGTATTATGTGCTCCAAATATGAGCCAAATCGAACCACAAATACGATTTTTGTGAATATCTCGATCCTTGCGCCACCTAGTGGCGATTTTTTTCTTATTATTGCATTGTCATCGGGCTCTGAATTATACTCCAAGTTTCAAGCCTGTCGGAAGTTACTTAAATTTCAATTACAAAATTCGTGGCAGTCAACTCAACCTAAATAAAACCGTTTAAAAAACAGTAATAATCAATAAAAGTAATAATACTCCTCGTTAGAGAATACATATGTAAAATAAATTTCGCCATGAAGACGATTACCGATGTGTAATCGAAATATTTTGGCACAAATATAAACACCGTGTTTTTATTTATATGACCTCGAGCCAGCAAATAAAAAGGTAACATTAAAAAGGTCGCCAAACAATCATTATAAAAAAATTATGGTTTTGGCCTTGAGCTCGAATCGAAACTTGAATCCTCTATCAATAGGCCAATAAAACAAAAACAATTGTTAATGCAGTGTACATATGTACATATGTTAAAATAAATGAAAAAGGCTTCACTATCTCTGTATTCAAGCTTTTAAAATATGTTATTTTCTCGTGGATATTCTAACTGCCGCAATCGCTCCATTTCCTGTATAGCGTTCTCGTTACATGGTGTTTTGCGCATTAGTTTAGCGCAATCGAGCTCTTCTATACGAAGACCATTCAAAGATTTTACTCAGCTCAATGCTACGTGGGCCTGGCCTTTGACGGAAAGTGCAGACGGTAGATACACCAGTGCGCTATCCACCGTACACCATTGCATTTTGTGAACTGTGCAAACCCAACGCAGTAAAATAATCGAACGCGAGATTCCCTCCGTTCAGTACGATTCTTCTAAATATCTCCATCCGTGCGCCGTTGTCGAAATTTTTTTTTATATATTTTATACTGTCATCGGCCCCTGAATTATGTTTGAAATTTCAAGTCTCTATTTCATCGAGAAATTACTTAAAAGTCGTTTTCGAATTTCCAAATTCTTATCGAATTATTTCTATCCGTGCGCCACCTAACGGAATTTTTTCTGTTTTTGTTCCTTTGTCACAGTGTGCTAACCTATCTTTGGAGTTTTACGCTTGTAGCTCAATGAGAAGGACAAACATTCAATCGACTTAACATAAGGAGAAATAAAACCGCCCATTATTACCATGATGTACTTTACAAGCTTTAGAATATGAATATTTTATTCAATAATTTAAACAACGTGGCATCAGGAGGGACAATGCGACAGCTATTTCGATTATACTTTGTAAATCTCTTCAAAGCCTTTTCTCCCGGGAGTGGAATTTGAACCCGCACTCCTACGATGGTTGAAGTGTTACAAACGCATTCAGCCACGTTAAGCATTAGTTATTGTAAACTTTATCCCAATTGCCTTCCTTGCATATTTTATCCTTTTGCACAGTACATACTTTGTATGTACCTATCATGTGTTAAAGTTATGCTTGTTTTTTGTGGCGGTTTCAAAGAAACTGCTATTTTTGCTTGGCGCCGCAAGCCGCGTAAGAGGAAATCGCTATAAGATATGACGCCGATAGCGATGATGGTTGGTTGGAGTGTCGAGTCCCAATCGACTCAGATCAGCGCTCGTGCCCCGTTTTGATACTCACAAGTCGTGAGTTAACCAATGAAAGGGTGTTGTAAGAATTTTCAACCGCCTCAGTGCAACGCGTTCCCATATACCCATACCGTGGAGTTAATAAATTTGAGCAGCTCTCCTGGCCTAACATCCTTTAGTTCTGGGAGGCCGCATGTACCCCAATTGCCAAATGCCACGTGAGCACCGCAACTACTCTGGATATATTCCTTCTGTTCATTTTAAGGACAGCTAAAGATCGTTTTTCATTACATAATCGCACATGCTCTCGGAAACTCTACAGGACCGCAAACGCTTCCACCTATTGTTGGCCTCGCTCAACCAGTGTAGTGCCTACACTGTGCGATGATAGCGTGCAGTCGGTGCGGTCGGTAAAGGAGCAGTCTACTAGACCGAGCAGAGAACTAACGTTAGAAAGAGAACAACGTGATAGGGAGCTTAAGAGAACCCTCTCAAAGTATCGAACAGCATTAAGAATTATGCAGCGCTTGAGTCTAGTGGTTGGCCTAAGCAACGATGAGAGCGATCGCTTGACAAAAACCCTCAATTTTGAATCCGCATCGAAGAGGAAGAAACCTTGAGAGACAAGAGACTGCGATTGCCTGAACCTGAAAAGTCTGCTATAAAGAGGCAGAAGAGGGAAGGCAAGTGCCCCAGTCTCAGAAGGGGGCGAACTAGCCGAAACGACAAGAATCAAGTTTAAAAATCTGCCGGGAGGATCGAAGACGGAAATATAAGTACTGGAAATCCAGAAATCCTCAAAAGCTGTAATACAGGAAGAAGAAGGCAATAATGGCTTGAGAAACAAAAATAAAAGTAAAAAAGCTAAAGGAGATAACGATCAGAATCCAGCCTACTCGATGATACAAAAGGGAGCTAACACTGAGGTTCCAGTTTTCACCGAGAAGAAGACGAACGAAGTTACAAAGCAGTCCCTGACTGTGGCACTACTTGATTACTTGATTGCAGCATCCCCAGTGGGCAGATGTCAATCGAAAGTGGAGCTAATTAGTTTCATGATGAAAATTATGCCTGTTGAACCGAACAGACCGCTAACAGCTTTTAAAACAGCTGGATGGCATAATGGGGTTTAAGAGATTACCTGCACCAACGAGACTTGGTGAAAGCGGAGGACACGCTTAATATGTTGCAGCGGCAGAACCCGTATATACCAAATAGGGATTGAAAGGTATTTCATGTATCCCGACCCGTGGGGAGTCAGTAATACATCCTCCAAACTAATAAGGAATAGGTAGATCTGTCGCACTTATAGCTTGGGAAATGTCCTGGGTTGTAGGTAGTATTTTTATACGTTTTAAAAAGAGGAGTCCTCAGGAAAATAGCCCCAACAAGCTAAGAGCAGTGAAGTTGGAAAGGACTTCGAGAACATGAAAGTAGCGGCAAATGACGGGGACAAAATTTCGGTATGAATGGAAGACCTTCACAAGCCATCGTTCCGAGACCATGCATATATCACTTTCAGAGTTAGGGCAACTGACTAGTACAAATTTCAGAAATGTGTATCAGGAAGACTGGGGCAGCCTAAGGAAACCTCTTCCATCGTAGAGGAGTTGGAGGAGTGCCACAATTTCTTATCAAAGGCGCTGACAACTGCGTACAACAAAGCTGAGAAGACTAAAAGGGATAGCAAAGTCACTATGATGGAGTAAGGAACTGAGTCTTCTTAGAGGGCAAGTGAAAGAGATTTTTAAAATGGCAAAATTTGCGGAAATCGAGGAGTGCTGGGACGAATATAGAGATCTTTTGAGGATTTATAAATCACCAGGTCAAAGCGGGTTTCGTGGAAGAAATTCCGTGCCAACATATAATGCTGATGCGGAACGGCGAGACTGAGGAAAGTCTATCTAAGGGAGATGCAGTCCAGGGACTGATAAAAGAGGACGACGGGGAATGGTCACACAATAGTGAAAAGTTCCTTGAGGTACTACTTAACACACACTTCCCATCAGCAGATGATGCGGAAGAGTTATGTTACCACGTCTACAATCCTAATACGGAGAGTGAGGTACCAGGAGTGGTGATAAATACCTTAATTAAGTGGGCAATAAAAACTTTTGCCAAAACAAATTGCCGGGTCCAAATGGGATATTCCCTGCTGTGATGCAGTGGCCGGTGGAACGATTAGAAAATGGCTAAGAATAATCTTTGAATAAACTACATACAGAGTGTATGTGCCTACATGGTGATCAAAAGGAATATAAACAACAAGTAAGGAAGGCTAAATTCGGGTGTAACCGAACATTACATACTCAGTTGAGAGCTGTGGAGACAAAGTAAGGGAAAATCACTATATTGTAAAAAGAACCTAGGGTAACCCTGGAATGTGTTTGCATGACATGTGTATCAAATGGAAGGTATTAAAGAGTATTTTAAGAGGAAGTGGACCATAGTTCTATAGATGGACGCCATTTAGGGATATCGCCATAAAGGTGGACCAGGCCTGACTCTAGAATTTGTTTGTACGATATGGGTATCAAATGAAATGTGTTAATGATAATTTTAAAAGGGAGTGGGCCTAAGTTGTATAGGTGGACGCCTTTTCGAGATATCGCCATAAATGTGGACCAGGGGTGACTCTAGAATTTATTTTGTACGATATGGGTATCAAATGAAAGGTATTAATGAGTATTTTAAAAGTGCGTGGGCCTAAGTTCTATAGATGGACGCCGTTTCGAGATATCGCCATAAAGGTGGACCAGGGGTGACTCTAGAATTTATTTTGTACGATATGGGTATCAAATGAAAGGTATTAATGAGTATTTTAAAAGGGCGTGGGCCTAAGTTCTATAGATGGACGCCGTTTCGAGATATCGCCATAAAGATGGATCAGGGGTGACTCTAGAATTTGTTTGTACGATATGAGTATCAAATGAAAGGTGCTAATGAGTATTTTAAGAGGGCGTGGGCCTTAGTTCTATATGTGGACGCCTTTTCGAGATATCGCCATAAAGGTGGACCAGGGGTGACTCTAGAATTTGTTTGTACTATATGGGTATCAAATGAAAGGTGTTAATGAGTATTTTGAAAGGGAGTGGGCCTTAGTTCTATAGGCGGACGCCTTTTCGGAATATCGTTATAAAAGTGGACCAGGGGTGACTTTAGAATGCGTTTTTACAATATGGGTATCAAACGAAAGGTGTTAATAAGTGTTTATAAACGGAGTGGACCTTAGTTCTATAGGTGGACGCCTTTTCGGAATATCGTTATAAAAGTGGACCAGGGTTGACTCTAGAATGCGTTTGTACAATATGGGTATCAAACGAAAGGTGTTAATAAGTGTTTTAAAAGGGAGTGGGCCTTAGTTCTATAAGTGGACGCCTTTTCGGAATATCGTTATAAAAGTGGACCAGGGGTGGCTCTAGAATGCGTTTGTATAATATGGGTATCAAATGAAAGGTGTTAATGAGTATTTTAAAAGGACGTGGGTCTTAGTTCTATAGGTGGACGCCTTTTCGAGATATCACCATAAAGGTGGACCAGGGGTGACTCTAGAATTTGTTTGTACGATATGGGTATCAAATGAAAGGTGTTAATGCGTATTTTAAAAGGGCGTGCGCCTTAGTTCTATAGGTGGACGCCTTTTCGAAATATCGCCATAAAGGTGGACCAGGGGTGACTCTAGAATTTGTTTGTACGATATGGGTATCAAATGAAAGGTGTTAATGAGTATTTTAAAAAGGAGTGGGCCTTAGTTCTATATGTGGACGCCTTTTCGAGATATCGCCATAAACGTGGACCAGGGGTGACTATAGAATTTGTTTGTACGATATGGATATCAAATGAAAGGTGTTAATGAGTATTTTAAAAGGGCGTGGGCCTTAGTTCTTAAGGTGGACGCCTTTTCGAAATATCGCCAAAAAGGTGGACCAGGGGCGACTCTAGAATTTGTTTGTACGATATGGGTATCAAATGAAAGGTGTTAATGAGTATTTTAAAAGGGCGTGCGCCTTAGTTCTATAGGTGGACGCCTTTTCGAAATATCGCCATAAAGGTGGACCAGGGGTGACTCTAGAATTTGTTTGTACGATATGGGTATCAAATGAAAGGTGTTAATGAGTATTTTAAAAAGGAGTGGGCCTTAGTTCTATATGTGGACGCCTTTTCGAGATATCGCCATAAACGTGGACCAGGGGTGACTCTAGAATTTGTTTGTACGATATGGGTATCAAATGAAAGGTGTTAATGAGTATTTTAAAAGGGCGTGGGCCTTAGTTCTTAAGGTGGACGCCTTTTCGAAATATCGACATAAAGGTGGGCCATGGGCGACTCTAGAATTTGTTTGTACGATATGGGTATCAAATGAAAGGTGTTAATGAGTATTTTAAAAAGGAGTGGGCCTTAGTTCTATATGTGGACGCCTTTTCGAGATATCCTCATAAGGGCGGAACAGGGGTGACTCTAAAATTTGTTGTACGATGTGGGTATCAAATTAAAGGTATTAATGAGGCTTTTAAAATGGAGTGGTGGTAGTTGTATATGTGAAGGCGTTTTCCAGATATCGACCAAAATGTGGACCAGGGTGACCCAGAACATCGTCTGTTGGATACCGCTAATTTATTTATATATATAATACCACGAACAGTATTCCTGCCAAGATTTCGATGGTTTTTTATTTCGCCCTGCAGAACTTTTTCATTTCATTCTACTTAATATGGTAGGTGTCACACCCATTTTACAAAGTTTTTTTCTAAAGTTATATTTTGCGTCAATAAACCAATCCAAATACCACGTTTCATCCCTTTTTTCGTATTTGGTATGGAATTATGGCATTTTTTTCGTTTTTGGTAATTTTCGATATCGAAAAAGTGGGCGTGGTCATAGTAGGATTTCGGCAATTTTTTATACCAATACAAAGTGAGTTCAGATAAGTACGTGAACTGAGTTTAGTAAAAATATATCGATTTTTGCTCAAGTTATCGTGTTAACGGCCGAGCGGAAGGACAGACGGTCGACTGTGTATAAAAACTGGGCGTGACTTCAACCGATTTCGCCCTTTTTCACAGAAAACAGTTATCGTCCTAGAATCTACGCCTCTACCAAATTTCATAAGGATTGGTCAATTTTTGTTCGACTTATGGCATTAAAAGTGTCCTAGACAAATTAAATGAAAAACGGCGGAGCCACGCCCATTTTGAAATTTTCTTTTATTTTTGTATTTTGTTGCACCATATTATTACTGGAGTTGAATGTTGAATGTTGAATGTTAATTTACTTATATACTGTAAAGATATTAACTTTTCTTTTAAAATTTGAATTTAAAAAAAAAATTTTAAAAAGTGGGCGTGGTCGTTCCCGATTTTGCTAATTTTTATTAAGCAGGCATATAGTAATAAGTGTAACGTTCCTGCCAAACTTCATCTTGATATCTTCAACGACTGCCAAATTACAGCTTGCAAAACTTCTAAATTACCTTCTTTTAAAACTGGGCGGTGCCACGCCCATTGTCCAAAATTTTACTAGTTTTCTATTCTGCGTCATAAGTTCAACTCACCTACCAAGTTTCATCGCTTTATCCGTATTTGGTAAGGAATTATCGCACTTTTTCGATTTTTCGAAATTTTCGATATCGAAAAAGTGGGCGTGGTTATTGTCCGATATCGTTAATTTTAAATAGCGATCTGAGATGAGTGCCCAGGAATCTACATACCAAATTTCATCAAGATACCTCAAAATTTACTAAGTTATCCTGTTAACGGACAGACGGACGGACGGACGGATGAACGGACGGACATGGCTCAATCGAATTTTTTTTCGATACTGATGATTTTGATATATGGAAGTATATATCTATCTCGATTCCTTTATACCTGTACAACCAACCGTTATCCAATCATAGTTAATATACTCTGTGAGCTCTGCTCTACTGAGTATAAAAAGGCAACTCTTAGAGACCAATTGTACAGCGAACAACGGGACATTCATATGGCTTAGCAGCTAAAGGCTTGCACTGATATGAATGTTGGAGATACGAGATCAACGCTCAGCTCCCGAAAAGCTAGCTGATGACGAAGTGAAATTCAGAAACCTGTTCTAGTAACCATCGCCGTTTGTAAACTTACAATTTTTCTCTAATATCAATTACAAAAACCATTGTATAAAGCAATATGAGCAAAGCTCGCTAATTAAATACATATGATCATATTGATATAATAGTAACAGCGGAAGTATTAAAAACAAATACTGTAGAAATCCGAACAAATGTTACTAAGCTGTCAAAAGCGCGCCTAAAAATCATATCCACACCATTAGGAATAAACTACATACAGAGTGTATGTGCCTACATGGTGATCAAAAGGAATATAAACAAAAAGACAACTCTTAGAGACCAATTGTACAGCGAACAACGGGACATTCATATGGCTTAGCAGTAAAGGCTTGCACTGATATGAATGTTGGAGATTCGAGTTCAACGCTCAGCTCCCGAAAAGCTAGCTGATGAAGAAGTGAAATTCAGAAACGTGTCCTAGTAACCATCGCCGTTTGTAAACTTACAATTTTTCTCTAATATCAATTACAATAATCTTTGAGGTTTGCATAAAACTGGACCACGGCCCGTAATCTTGGAGAGCGGCTCAAATAGTCTTCATACCACAAGCAGTAAAAGCCAGTCATCTGCACCCGAAAGATGTAGGCCTTTCAGTTCAACATATTTTTTCTCAAAATCCTAGAGAGATTAATAGATGTGCATATAAGACCAAATATAAACGAAGAATTATTCTCTTCAGCACAACATACTTACACCAAAAGCAAGTCAGTCGATACTGAATTACTTAAGGGGTCATGAATATAAAGAAATCCCTGGAACACACTACGTGTTTTTCTGGATATTGCCGCAGCTTTCAGCAATGTCAGAAAAAGTGAAATCATGGACAGTCTCAACTCGATTGAATCGGATCCATGTTAAGCTGCAGAATGATCACATCGTAATGGAGTCTATGTAAGGCAACAAAATCTATGAAGAGAGGAACACTGCAGGGTCGGATTCTATTACCAATGCTGTGGAAGCTGATTATAAACCAACTGCTTAGGTGGTTCTTCGCAGACCAGTTAAATTTACGACATATGAAGTAGGTTCTACAGACTACCAGATTATTGCAGCGTCTTTCAGGCGGAAATTATAGCCGCGAAGAAAGCAGCAGAAATTTTAGAAATTCTGCAGTCGCGTCAATATACATATTGATAGTTAGGCGGGGACTAAGGCAAAAATCTCACACAGTGCTTCATCCAGAAGTGTTCTGGAATGCAAAGAAGCATTGGAAAAACTTCGCTCACGGTGAACCATGCATCTTGACAGGGTTCCTGTTCATAAAGGGATAGAAGGTAACGTATAGGCCGATGAGTTGGGAGAGGAGGGTGCAACACTCGCTGAAACGAAGATAGACATCCCAATCCCTTTGGTAGAAATGAAAAGGAGACAGTAGTTGCATATGATCCATTAAGCAGGAAAGGCGTGGACAAAAGCGCGCGGTTGCAAAATACCTCAGATCTTGTGCAAAGCCTAAGATGTTAGACTAACAAAGTGGCTGATATCTCTGAAGAGAGAAGACTTAAGGCTCACGATGGACATAATATCTGGACACTGGCTTCTGGCGTCACATGCTTATAAGTTAGGCCTCGTCAGTAACAGAAGATGTAGGAAGTGCGAGCTTCAGGAGGAAAGGTTTGAACCCGTTCTGTGTTTGTGTTTTGCGCTCGCCAGGTCAAGGATCCAACTATTAGGGCCTCAGAGATGCCAGGTGTCGAGGCAGCAGTTGCTAGGTTGATACCTGATTGGGGTTCTTCCGTTTGGTCGTCAAACAAATTTGAGCACAATCAGTATTTGTGAGGTCTTTATTGACCAGCCAGTTCAATCTAACCTAACCTCACGGACAGTATTATTAATCTTCCGCAGAACTTCTCTCTTGAACACTCCGAAAGCAGTCTCATTTTCTCACGAAACCGTTTATAATTCCATACATCAGGACATGTATGATGAGCGAGTGGTAGAGCGTGATTGTTTTCGTCTGGGGAGGACTTTGTTTTTCAATTGTCTACTCGGTCTAAAGTAGCACTTCTTGGCACCAGTTATTGATCTCCGTTTTATTTCTTGGCTGGCATTTTTTTCACTATTAATGATGGTTCCTTAAAGGACTTCCAGCTTTGCAGCCTCGAATTTATATCAGTCAACTGTGGCGTGACTGCTAAAGCGCGAATGCGCCGATATGACAAGAAGTACTTCGTGTTGTCCTCATTTACCGCAATACCATCAGCATATGCCTGTAATTGTACCCTCGTATTACAGATCGTGCCGTCACGTGTTAGCTCTGCTACTAGAATTATCTTCCCCAGCATTATGTTAATGAAATGGCATTAAAGGAAGTCACCATATCTGAAGCCTCGTTTGTTTCGAGTGGCTCGGGGAAGTATTTCATAATTCTTACGAAGCTGGCGATGTTGCTCAACGTCATTTGGCAGAGCCTTATTAACTTTGCAGGAAACTTAAATTCAGATATAGCAGCATGCAAGCAACTTCTTTATGCACATAGGAAACCCGTTAAATGTTAGAGGCTGACACATTCCAAAAAAAATATTTAAAAACTGCTGATATAACTGATTTAGTATTTAGTTATAAGTTTTCGTTATTTTCTAAAACTGCATTTATGTATGTACAAAAGCTAAACTTACATTGGCTTTGAAGCTTCCGCTTGATCCGTTTGCAGCTTCTCACCATTTTCAACTTCCATAGTACAATATACAATCCGATTTGGCGCCAATGACTTCAGGCCTTTCACTTCCATAACTATAACCTCCAATTGAAATGTGAGTACTACGTCTAGTTTTGTCAGTTGCGACATGCCATCATCTGCCTCATTTTCTAACTTGGAAAGTGAGCCATGTGATCTCAGTATCATCTTCCTGTTTGAAAAGAAATACATACTTTTTAAACTAAAAATATAGGTAACCCTGATTCAATTTTTTTTGAACAGTTACAGCGTTTTATATAATGAAATTCATTAAAAATAATTCAAATTGCTAAAGCGCCTTGTGATATATCTCCATGTAGACTTAGGCCGAGCTTCTCTCCCAATTTCAGTCGCGCTCTTTTTACTTTTTCCTACAAATTGGCGGGACGGGACCTACATGTTTTACTCTGACTCCGAACGTCATCTGCAAAGCGGATGAGTTTTCACTGAGAAGCTTTTCATGACAGAAATACACTACTAGTGTTTACCTGCTTTGCCCGATACTTGGACCCAGGGTATTCGGTGTGTTGGGCAGACCACGCTACCACCACACCGCGGAAGCCTAAATTTCAATCGGTATTGAATACGATGGCCTCTTGAAAGAAGTGTACAAAAAGACAAACAAACCACCAGTGCAATCTTCGAATTGTTACATATCGTTACAATAGTACGACCCCCACTGTTACCCTTTTTCACCTGCGCCTGAAATTATACAGCACATAGCACATTAACAGGCAGCCAACAGCAACAATAAAAAACCGATGCAGTCGAGTGGAATTTGGTGACAACAACAAGGCAAATATCACATGGCGACACACAGTAAATGGCAATTCATTGAAGTGCTCACCGCCTTATTTCTACACCACACCTTCCCCTCACCCAAGACTCCAGCAGACCCGCTTCTACAGCTGCGAAGTGTTAGTGCTTTCGGGACCAGATTTTTATCGCAGCCTACGAACCGGCAAGTGCAGAGCTGGTGCACCGCTCCCGGCACCTTACTTTAGTGTGCGAACACGGGATGGGCGATGTCCAGCGAGCGAGCCAATCTCCTTTCCGGATTGGAAGGGGGTGTCATCATGGTACGTGTCACCCTTCGCTTGCGGGGTCAACGGACCGCACCTTTAAGGTTACCTAGTCCGCGCCCAAGCTCTGCGATTGAGGCCTCGCTGCCTTGTGATCACCCGACCGTTTCATCTCAGCCCTGGCTCCGGCCGAAGACAGATCCATTAGCTAAAGGGGCTACCGATGTGCCGTCAAAGTGCCCTTCCCATCAGCCCACGGGTCGGCATATAGAGTTCCGGATGGTACATCTACACGTCCAGCTCTGCCGTCTGGCACTAACTTTAATTTGATTCCTCCCAGATCTTCATCGCAGCCGCCACTGATAATCCTCGCAGATAGCGTCCGTCACTGGTTATCCTCCTTAAAGGTAATCAAGCACAACCTTGAAACCGACAGTCCTCCCTGGCTACGCCACTGGTACGTGCTCCCTCGCTCTTTTATACAATTGTTGCCGTCGGCAAACCCGCCGTTGCTACCACCTCGCCGTTCGGCTGTTGCTGTTCTGATTCCCCGCTGCTGTTGGCTGATTCCCGATCATCTACCTGCCAGAAAAACGTCCGATACCATCCATCCTCACCTACTCCGTACGTCAGGCCATTTCTCTCCAGCCACTGTCTTGATATTGAAAGCTGCGGCCCTCCCTATCCATAAGCCGTATGCGTGTGTGTGCATTCGCCATTAGCACATAAATATTGTGTTCTTATTAAGCGGAGGTTTGGGGGACCTCTACTCGACCCTGGATTGACTGAGTGCTAGGTTTTAGATTTTTCTTTAAGAGCCTGCTAAAGTTCATAATTTCAGAACTAAAATAATCGCGTGTCTTAGAAACATATTAAGATACTCAGGGTTAACAGATTTGTGTCATGAAACATTTAAAACTTGAGTCGTTACGAAAACAATTCAGGTACTGAAACGTAAGTGAAACAAAAAAAAAAGTATTATTATTTTCTTAAAAAAGGCTACAAAAATATATAAAATTTTCATTTATTGTTAACTTTATATAAAACCAACATTCAAAGTAAATTTTCAGTATATTGAATGTGAAAATTTCGCCTTGGCTTATGTATTTAAAAATTATAATGGTGAAAACTTACGAAACTCCATAAAACTAGTGTTCATCCAATACCAGTAACTACGAGTACATAATAAAGTACTTTGCTCAAGTACCGCGCACTTTTCGTAGTTGATTACAGAAAAGACTTTTCGATAGCTCAAGACAAGTAACGCCTCCTGTATATTTGGGAATCTCGCTCTGAAATGCCCGCCAAATTATATTTTAACATTTTCTACATTTGGCAATATAGAGTTGCCATATGCTTCAAAAATAATTTTGCATTCTACTCATAACTTCCGGAAAAGAACCTGTATTTGAGAATTTTTTTAAAAACTACCGTTATTAACTGACCTTAACCTATACGGTTTTCACCGTTTCTTAAAAAGTCAACCTAAAAGTCCTCTGCTTCCGAATAGGGTTGCCGATGGAAATAATTTCTGGGTCGTATTGAGAATTTGGCATATCATAAAGATCTATAGATATTATTAGATTTACCAAGGCTCGAATTACGTATTCCGTGAGCTAAACACTCGTCTCTTAAAAGTACTTATTCGGTATTACGTAATATGTGAACGAATGGAGGCAATCGGAATTTGATAATATGTGTTCAAGGAACGTAGCCAACAAATCGTAACCGTCACAAATTTTCATATGATAGCAAAAAGACCTGCCAGTGCGTTAAAAATTATTTGCCTTTTGAAAGTTAACCAAAGTAATCAATTTTTAACAACTTATTGACTTTGGGTAAAGTTACAACTAACAATTAATCAATTGCTATGGTCGCAATCAACAATTATTTATTGGCGACGAACAATTTATTTGCTTTCAATTGCTTTACTTCTCGAGAGTAGATATTTGAACCACACACACCGCACAATCTAAATTATTAGTTCTTAACACATTGCGTTGATACAGGTATAGCCTTCATTTCAAGCTATCAGCTACTTTATACCTATAAGACACTACTTTTTTTAGCTTGGATTCCAAACTTGAAATACTGACGAAACTATCGGAAAGTCAAATGCAAAAATAATTTTCAACCGGAGAAAGCGGGGCCAATATTTCCTTAATATTAATGAGTTTGACTTGTTATTTTTTATATTAAAAAAATAATTTTTCATCAACTTTATTTCACTAAAAACAACGAAATATACCGGACAAATTATTTCACGCTCTTTTGGTTTATTTATTGCGCAAGCACATTGATTTTCGTTAAGTATTTGTCCACAAAATTATAATAGAATTTTCATTTGTCAGAAAAATAAAGAAGAAATGGCGGAATGTCAAAAAACCTATCGAAATTCAAACTGACTCGTTTGTTTTTAACGAACAAGGTTGTATATTTCTTGTATTTCGTTAGTTATTTGAAATATAGCTTACACCAGTACTGAAACCGAATTAGGAGGGAGGGAGAAAAAAAATTTTAAGAAAAATACAGAGAATCTACAAGAAAATAAAGTAGTGTCATATAGTTATTATCCAAAAATTGGTCCCTGTAACCAATCTAAGGAATTAAAAGAAGAACCAAAGTATTTTGGTTAAAAATATTGTAACTGTTATTTTTAATTTTTTATTAGAACAATTACAGTATTACTGGCAATTTCTTTAGTTGTAAATCATAGTTTATTTCAATTAAATCAATTGCAATTGATTTTTAGTCCTTTGACAAATCGATTGAAAATTTCATTGTTTAATACCCAGAACTGCTTTACATCAAACAACCTATCCGAACACCCATCTGCTGGTAGATAATATTGTGGCGAATATTAGCAATTTCGATGTCCCTATGCTGCTAATAAATAAATACACTTCCCAGGAGAGGATTTACTACACGAAAGGATAAAGGAGCTGGCTGAGTGCTACCGCATCCCTGTCGATCGGCTCCTCCCAACCTTACTGGAAGTCCTATGTGGCAAAGCACTTCAATGGTACCAGGCCCGGAAGCAAAATATAAACCAATGGAGTGAGTTTCGATCGGTAGCGCAGAATTTTTTCTTACCAACGCGGCATCTCCGGCATCTAGAGGAGGCCATCCGAAAACGTACCTAACAAGCCAGGGAAAAGGCCAAAGACTACATCCTCGCCCGTCATTATGCAAAAAAGACCACCTCGAAAGGATACACGATGGCTTAAGCGTGGAATATCGCATTTGCGTTAATCGCAACGAGTTTAGGACGATCGAAGGGCTGCTGGAACTAGATGAGGAATACGAGATACTGAAAGGAGAGTAGAAAATGATGATCCACTACCTTTCCCACCTCAAAGAAGGGTACAATAGTAATGAATGCAGTTGGCGCTGTAATGTAGGCGTACACCGGTTCCAATGCAGGAAACCCTAAAACATCTTCTGCTCAAGATGTGGTAACGACCATGTCCTGTAGAGATATTGCCCATGCCCTCGGGCCAACCCACCTAGCATCAGTACCGCAACTACGAAGCCGTTAAAGGGCAGAAAGAGAGCTCGCCAAGGATCACCCGCACAGCCCAGGATACCCATGAAAACACCATCTCGCTACCCCATCCTACCCGCCAAAGCGCAGGTAGACGGCCGTTTTTACATCCAGGTGATCGTCGAAGGCAGGCGGTCCCGTGGTGCCTACCACACCGAAGATCGTGGGTTCAACTCCCGGTCAACGAAACATCGAAAATTTAGAAAACAATTTTTCTAAGCGGGGTGGTCCCTTGGCAGTCATTTGGCAAACATTCCGGGTGTATATCTGCCATGAAAAGCTTCTCAGTGAAAATTCATCTGGCTTGCAAATGCCGTTCAGAGTAGGCATAAAACATGTAGGTCCCATCCAATGTGTAGGAAAAATCAGAAGGAGCACGACGCAAATTGGCCTAAAATCTCTGCGGAGTTTATCGGGCCTTGCATGTTTGATCATCGAAAGCATGTGCGTTCAAGCGCTAGTGGACACTGGCGGCAAACCTTCAAATGTGGATGACTCTATAAGAAAAGATCTAGAGAAGAACCTTATCCAGCCCAGATTCAATTAGCGGAGTGTGCAGTTGGCAGACCAAAGATGTGTGTTCAGTCCCAACTCCTACCCCGCGAGAATAACGTAGAAAGGAAGAACTACAAACGCTTTGATATCCGTCATCCCAAACCTCGCTGAACGAGTGATCCTGCGAATGGACTTCCTGTGGGAAAGGGGAGTTACCCTCACCCTCACGCTCCACGGTCAACCCTTAACCACCACTTTAACCAGGAGGTGAGACCAACTGGATAGGGTATGTGCTATTATCAGCTGGGAACATTTAAGTGACGATCAAAATGCGAAGCTGGAAAAGTTTTCGCCCATCACCAGGAGCGCTTTGGCGAAATAACCGGCCAAAGCATGGCCGCGAAATATGAGATTGTCCTCAAGCACAACCGACCACTGAAGGAAAGATACTATCCCCGTAAGATAGCCAAGCAGCACGTGATCAATGGAGAAGTCGATGAATTGTCGGAAGGAGGAGGAATCGAGCCACCCAGAAGCGCATACAGCTCACCAATCGTGCTGGTTCGCAAGAAGCAAGGAACCTGGATAATGTGTGTAGATTACCGTCAGCTCAATGCCGCCAGCGTACCAGATACTTACCCTCTGCCGCAAATTGGAGCCATTTTCGACCAGCTCAAGGAGGTAAAATTCATCTTTACCATCGTACCATAATGTGTGTAGATTACCGTCAGCTCAATGCCGCCAGCGTACCAGATACTTACCCTCTGCCGCAAATTGGAGCCATTTTCGACCAGCTCAAGGAGGTAAAATTCATCTTTACCATCGACTTGAAGAACGGCTATTAGCAGATTCCGCTTGCCAGAAGATCTAGACCATACACCGCATTGACGGTTCCTGGTAGGGGGTAGTTCCAGCGCAAAGTCATTACCTTTGGCTTGCACTCCGCTCCGGCCACGTCTCAACGTGCTTTGGATTCAATACTGGCGCCTGAACTCCAAACTGAAGTAATCGCCTGCTTAGATGATATAATAGTCTTGGAAAACACCTTCGACGAGCATATGGCTAATTTAAGGGAAGTTTTCGAGTGACTTCTTGGCGGCCACCGTGGTGTGATGGTAGCGTGCTCCGCCTATCACATCGTATGCCCTGGGTTCAACTCCCGGGCAAAGCAACATCAAAATTTTAGAAATAAGGGTTTTCAATTAGAAGAAAATTTTTCTAAGCGGGGTCGCCCCTCGGCAGTGACTGGCAAGCGCTCCGAGTGTATTTCTGCCATGAAAAGCTCTCAGTGAAAACTCATCTGCCTTGCAGATGCCGTTCGGAGTCGGCATAAAACATGTAGGCCCCGTCCGGCTAATTTGTAGGGAAAATCAAGAGGAGCACGACGCAAATTGGAAGAGAAGCTCGGCCTTAGATCTCTTCGGAGGTTATCGCGCCTTACATTTATTTATTTTTTTTTCGAGTGACTTCAGAAGCAGGGAAATTTCCCCAAGTGCAGTTTTGTCCAGCAACAACTGCATTACTTCGGACATACCATCAGCGCCCAAGGAATTTACATTGAACCCGGGAAAATATCGGCAGTACAAGAGATGCCAGCACAGTGCACAATCAAAGAGCTCCGACGTTTTCTTCGACTCGCTTCATGGTACCGTCGTTTCGTCGCTTAACCAGCTATTGAAGAAGGGAAAAGTTAGAACATGGGATACGCCACAAGAAAACGCATTTCAGACGTTCAAGGACAAGCTCACCATTACACCAGTACTCTGCTACACCGACCTCGGCAAACCAGTTTACTTACAAACAGTTCGTGGGGAAAGCGTTGACATCATCAATTCACCGCAGCATACGCACCGCACCGGAATCCGGCAGAGTGAACTAACCGGGTCATCAAAACTATGATACCGCAGCGCCCCAAAGAAGACCACTGCACATGGGACCAAGAGATACCCCATATTGCCTTTGCCATGATCTACGGCGGAAATAAACTTCGGCCGTGGCCTAGCAGCACCCCAGGAAATACGCACGGAAGGAGCAGTACCAGTGTTGCCACCATCAGTATTGCCATCCATCACCAAGCTATGGGAAGAAATAAATATCGACCAAGAAAAGGTTTAGAATCAACAGCAGAAATATTACGATTTACGTAGAACGCCGTAGAAGCCAAACATAGGAGGTGGGCTGATGAAACGAGATCACCCTCTTTCCTCCGTGGCAAGCAATTTTGCCCCGAAACTTGCACCGAAATTTTCTGGCCTACACCAGGTGGTGAAATAAAACTCAACAAACACGGTGAAACTGGCCCACGCCGAGCAACAAAAAAACCCGTGCACGCGCCTACAAGACCTCAAGCCGTGCGACTTCTAAATAAAGCACTCGTGGTTTTTATTCCTTCCATAGAAAAATATTAAAATAATCAACAACATGAGCAGCAGAACTGGCCAAACAGCCCCAGAAGACTCGCTAAAGCCAATCCGACCGTCATTTGGAGCAACCTCTTGGCCAGCCAAAACACAAAGAGTGCAGAGTTTTTACGGGCCATCGCTTGTCGTAGTCGAAGCACAGATAGCGCCAGAAACAATAACAGAACGCACGCCCATGGAAAAGAATGAGGCCCCACCACGGCAAAAGAGGGGAAGCGCAACGATCCGGAGACAATTTTTAAGAACTAAAACTAACCCGTCGCAAAACCACAATAAAAATTGGACATTTTCCTGGAAGGGCCAACGGGTTAAGGTAAAGGCAAGAACAGAAGATCACGCGCTGGCTACCATAACGGGAATCAAAAGATTGGTGAAATACACGGAATAGACCGGGAATGAGCAGCCAACCAGCGGACACGAGCATTGGATAAATTAGTAATTAAGGTAAAATGTAATCTTTTGAAATATGTTCTTCTTTTTTATAACAAACACACTTACAAATATAGTAGTACAGATCGCGGGTTCGAATCGAGCTCAACGCCTAACAATAATTATTTTTTCATTGATATTGTTATGGTAAATTTTTGTTCTGCTATTAAAAAAGCAAGACTTTAAAAATTCATTGCTACCAAGCTCTTAAGCGCACATAAAACATTCCGCACAATCAGGATTAAATAACATACAGAATTAGTATGTACCTAAAATGGTGATTAAAATGAATAGCAACAAAAAAGGCAACACTTAGAGAAAAATTGCAAAGCGATGGATGAGTGGTTAAAGGCATTTTTTTTAGAACGTAAGAAAACAAAATGTTAAATATACGTAGACTTAAGTTGGAATATCTATGTAAAATTAAAAAAAAAAATGTGTTTAATAAATAAAACGATGCCTGCATACACACCGGCATAACGGCATACATATAACAGCCAGGCCAAGCCTGGCGTGATACCCTTTTCTTTCCTCACAGCAGATTTCCGTCAACCGAAGTGGGACGGGACTGTAACGTAGCGTTACAATAGTACAACAATTGTAACCCTTTTACACCTGCACCTGCAGTTAAACAACACATTCATCAACATTTAGTCAACAGCAACAGTCACATACCGATGCAGTCGAGTGGCATTTAGTGACAACAACAAGGCAGATATCACATGGCGACCCACCGTAAATGGTAATTCACTGAAGTGCCAAATTAGCTGTTCATTCCTTAAGCGCACCATAACAGAGGCAGTATAAAAGATATTAATTTGCTTTTGGCACTTCATTCCTCCCAAGTTAGTCGGAGCAGGTGGTTGCCTTATTAAAGGCAGCCCGATATATTCTCTTGACTAGCTGAGTGGAAGCGGTGCTGCCTTAGCACGGGTCACCCTTTGCTTGCGAGGGTAACGGGCGGCAACTTTACGGTTATCTTGCCCGCGACCAAGCTAGGTGAGGGGGTACGGCGCCTTGTAGCTACCCCACACCTTCCCCTCAGCCATGGCACCAACCGACCTTGTTCTACAGCTGCGAAGAGTTGGTACCTTCTACCTTGGCCCAGATTTTCCTCGCAGACTTCGAACCGGCAAGTGCAGAGCTGGTGCACCGCTCTCCGCCACCTTACTTTAGTGTGCGAATACGGGATGAGCGATGTGCAGCGAGCGAGCCAATCCCGCTTCCGGAGTGGAAGGGCGTACCGTCATGGCACTGGTCACCCTTCGCTTTGGGGGGCAACGGACCACGTCTCTAAGGCTATCGCTTAAACTAAAGGGGCTACCGCTGTGCCGCCAAGGTGCATTTCCCTCAGCCCACAGGTCGGCCTATGGACTTGCGGCTGGTACAACTCCGCGTCCAGCTCTGCCGTCCGGCGTGTAGGGGTGGTGGTATCCAGTTAGCAAGCCACCACTAACTTTAATTTGATTCCTCACTGCCGTCTGTCACTGGTAATCCTCCTTAAAGGTAATCAAACACAACCTTGGAACCGACAGTACTCCCCGTTATGCCACTGGTACGCGCTGCGTCGCCCTATTACCTCATTGTTACCGTCGCCATACCGGCCGTTGCTACCACATCGCCGTTCGGCTGTTGCTGTGCTGATTCCCCGCTGCTGCTGTTCTCTGATCCGCGATCATCTACCTGCCGGGAAAACGGCCGACATCGTCTATCCTCACCTACTACGTCCGCCGCGCACTGCTGCGTCCGAAAAATTTCTCTCCAGCAACTGTCTTGGTACAGAAAGCTGCTACCGTCCCTATCAATCAACCCGTGTGTGTGTGTGCGTTCGTCATTAGAAACCCATTAAGATACTCGGGGTTAACAGATTTGTGTCATAAAACTTGAGTCGTTACGAAAATATTACAGGTACTAAAATGTAATTGACATATTTAAAAAACTGTGAATTGCAAGAACTTGGGTGAATTTTATAATACAGATTTCGGTGGAACAGAACTTTTTATAGAAATATGTGACAGCAAAATATTACTTCGCAGTAGCAAAGAAGTTGAACCTAAAATTCCGTTAGAATTACTTACTTTTATAATCTCGTATGGAGAATATTTTTCCAAATTGCGAGTGGCACTTCAAATACTCTTGACTATCTCAGTATCAATTGCTAACTGCGAACGTTCATTCAGCAAATTAAAACTGATTTCGACATATTTATGAACAACGATAGGGCAAGGTCGCCTAAGTGACTTAACAATATTAAGTGTGGAAAAGGAAAAATTTGAAATGATAAATTTTGATGATATCATTGATGTATTTGCTTCCTCAAAGGCAAGCAAAATTTGTACATAGATATTAGTTTTACTAATGTATTATAATCATATTATTATTAAATATGTATTTGAGTCTACTTATCGATGATATTTCCGGCCCATGATAAAAATATGGGAGGGTAAAACCATTCTCTCTTCTCGGCGGCGTTAATGGTTTTTGATTTTTAAAAATATTTTAAAATCTCTCAAAAGCTTTGTGGAAATACCAAACCAAAGGACGCAAACAAAAATTTTAGCATATTTGACTTTTACAAATGCTCGATAAAAAATAAAAATAAAATAGATCGACAATTTGGTATGAATTTTTTTTTTTAGTTCGATTTTATAATTTGTTTTATTTTTTTTTTTGTACGATTTAACTATGCATGGTCATAATTTGCTCATGCCGGCATCCAGCTTACTTCCATCATGATGTTGCAGATCTTCGCAGCTGGACGATTCATCTAGTCCAATTGGGGGATATTAATTTGTGGAGGTTGAGTTTTTCCGACACCTTTTCCCCCCACTTTGGTTTTAATTGGGAGAACCCGATTTTGTTTCCACGACATGCAGAGAGCAGCTCACATGTACATTCTCCTGTTTATCATTGACAGAATTAGGCGGCGTAGTCTTTTTCCCGTCCGTCCATGTATGGTTTTTATTTTTGTTGTAAAAATCCCTCGCCTTGGTTATTAGGCTAGAACACTCAAGAAACTTTATAATCCTCTAACGGAGGTCCAAGGAATCGAGCTGTTTCAATATGGTTTTACCAAAAAGCAGTTGCTATTACATATTTTTGTTCCACATTACAGACGAATAGATGATTTGTGCTATACACCAGGCTGGGCCATACATAGAGATCGAAGTTTGGGGCAGAGTAGTGCGCATATCCTTCGGAAGTGTACATTCTTCTTCGGCGATGTTTGCAAAGGCGGGAGCCTGAGTTTGAAGGAAATCACAGACTCTGCGTTCGTGTTACTCTGGATTATACTACACAATATCTCGGCATAGAGCTTATGCAGATGTGTTCTTATCTGCCTTGGAGGCGCAACTACATCAATCAATTGTCTTTTCGGGTGCCTCGTGGTTCAGACGTCTTCAGAAGATATTCCGTGGCAGTTCTAAGTGGGAAATTTGGCAGCCCTGCAGCTTTCTCGGTTGCAGCGATTTGATGTCACAACCAAAAGTTTTTGCGGTTCCACAGTAGTAACGTTATGCCATCGAAGTGGCCGTCCAGTTGTTGTGTTATGTGCCAGGTGCACGTCATGAACAATATGACCTTATGTACACTAAATTAGTGCCAAGTCCTGTGATGTGACAAATTTTACGAGAAAAGGGACATACATGTTTATTTTGCAGCATATTTTTCTTTTGTTTATTCCAGTCTGCATTCGCAGAGCCATGAAGCTGCTGGACAAAACTAAGTTCCTCCTCAAAGCATTTCAACCCGCCGGGGAATTAAGCTCCCTCCGTTGGTGTCCTTCAGCAACGAGGACAATGAAATATAGTCAGGACGAGGGTGGCAGAGGTATAATAGCTTTCCCACCAAACTGAGTACACTCCAACGATTAGGAATTCGGGGGTTCTCATACAAAATTTTGAGCTTAACGTAAAAATATTTCATATATGGCCAATTTGTTGACCGAGTCGTAAAGCCGTCTAATTCTCGATGTAGTTAAATCCCGATTTATAATACAACGCCGTTTACACCTCAGCTAAACCTCTTCGGTTTGTTCACAAAAACTATCAGAATTGAGACTCGTCGCAAACGAGGATTTACGACTTGGATTTGAGACGAAGATGCCAAGTCTGTAAGAAATGCAAAAGCGATTTTTTACCAAAATGAGGAAATTCGAGCCGCAGAACGCCATGAGCTACAAATGTAGTTGTGTCACGCAGAACGCGAGGAGAAGTGTGTAGTGGAAGTATTATGTTTAGAAGAGCACCGTTTACGCATTGAGTTACTTACTGCACAAACTGAGAGGTAAAAACGTACACGTTCCCCGGACGTCAAAATTTAAAAAATAACTTCACGCTTTCGTAATTATGATTATAGCTTTAATATGTAAATCCTTTTGATAAATCAGCTTTTGTGTGTATGCCGGTTTCGCTTCAAGATCCCCATCGAAACACAGGCACGGGACCAGGTAGTTTGTTCGCCCAATGTTAGATGACGCTATACTATTATGGCAATACGGCTATTTGTTAGCGCTATGGTCTTGGCCATCGACCTCCCTACTCCGTCCTATGTCGCGAAAAAGCGCAGGTACAAGCGACATGAGTCGCCTTTTTAGTCGATTTTTTGACGTTTAGCCACCAAATACCTGTTGTTGTTGTTTTGAACCAAAGTTAACCGGCTCGGAAAACCAGCTATTCCTCATATATCCAAAAAATTTGTTGGTATCAAAAAATAGGGAGCGTGTCATTATTCTGTATTACAAAATTCTGGGTGACAAAATTCTGTACATTGCAAAAAAATTCTGCTTTTTTTAAATTCTGCTTTTTAAAATTCTGCTTTCTAAAATTCTGCTTTCTAAAATTCTGCTTTTTCAAAATTCTGCATGTTTAATTCTGGAAGTCAAAATTCCGGAATCATGGCATGGCGTAGCCGGTGTTGTATCGGCTAAGGGTTATTTTTTTAAAGTGCGGCCGAAGGCCCCCTACGCAGAAGGGTATACTACGCAGAAGGACATCCACGTGGCGGTAGCCTCCCGGACTTGGCATGGCGTAGCCCAGTGTTATTTTTTATAAGCGCGGCCGAAGGCCGCCTATGCAGAAAGGTGTTCTACGCAGAATTACTGTGCTTGGCGCACTTTTTCAAAATAATTACATGACCTCTTTAACATTGTTAACATTATATTTTAATACAGAATTTTGTAATACAGAATTTTTTAAGCAGAATTTTAGAAAGCAGAATTTTAAAAAAACAGAATTTTAAAAAGCAGAATTTTGTTTTTAGAATTTTGTACATACAGAATTTTGACACCCACCCCAAAAAAAGCCAGTTACAAAGTATGAACCGGTTCCTACCGGCTGAAAAAGTCCATTAGGTCTGACCGGTTTCGATTGGATTTAGGACACTGACAATATGCTAATCTTATCCAAATATAACCGCTTCCGTACAACTAACCGGTACCAATAAAACAGCAAATCATAACCACATAAAAAATTACAAGCTTTTTATTCATTAAAAGCAAAAAAATAGGGAAACTTAATTATATTAAACTTAATTATATTAAAGAAACCTCCTAAGGTACACAAGTCTATTCGATTTCAGCTACCGAAAAGCTATGGAAATACTGTTGAGTTAATCGATCTCTTATCTTATCTCTTATGTTGCTCCACGTACTATTATCACTATATGCAACTGAATTCTGAGATGCAGCAATTCGTTGCTGGTTCGATCGACATCGTCGTCAGGTAGGTCCTCACATACGTCGATTGCAATGTTGCGTAAAATCCCACAAGCGACGATAATAGATTGTACCATACGTACAAGAAATTGCGTTCCCATTGATAATATTGGCCAACGTCGTTTAAATATACCATATGATCGCTCAACAACATTACGCGTGCTAATGTGGCTGGAGTTATACAATTGATTTAATTACTAGAGGTTTGTTCTCCAATGATGACAGAGCTTTGACACTCCCAAATTGAAATATCTGGACGGGTTGCTTTTACGAACTAAGGAAAGCGGGGCATAATTTCCTCCCGTAGGAAATCAAAATCAAAATTTTAGAAATAAGATTTTTCAATTAGAAGAAAATTTTTCTAAGCGGGGTCGCCCCTCGGCAGTGTCTGACAAGCGCTCCGATTGTATTTCTGCCATGAAAAGCTCTCAGTGAAAACTCATCTGCCTTGCAGATGCCGTTCGGAGTCGGCATAAAACATGTAGGTCCCGTCCGGCCAATTTGTAGGGAAAAATCAAGAGGAGCACGACGCAAATTGGGAGAGAAGCTCGGCCTTAGATCTCTTCGGAGGTTATCGCGCCTTACATTTATTTTTATTTTTAATTTATTTCGTATGGCTCGATGCGCAATCGAATTATTATTGATTTTATTGAAAAAACTGATTCTTATTTAAACAAAATTATTCTTAAGAATTCTTATGTACTACAATTAAATGAAAAAACTATACAGGAAAAAAACCCTAGCCATACGCACAAATATAAGAGAACAAGGAAAAGTACGAAAACGGTATTAGTCTAGTAATCACCACCATCGCAACCAAAATAACCTTAGGAAACAATTTTTTATGAACGTAATAAAATGAAATATTAAATATACGTAGGCTTAAGTTGGAATATCACTGTAAAATTAAAAAAAAAAAATTGTTCAATAAATAAAACGATGTATGCACACACCGGCATAACGGCATACATATAAAAGATATGCCAGGCCTTGTGTGATACCTATTTCTTCCCTCACAGCAGCTTTCGTCAACCGAAGTGCGAGGGGGACTGTAACATTGCGTTACAATAGTACGACCATTGTAACCCTTTTTTACCTGCGCCTGCAATTATACAACACATAGTACATTAGCAGGCAGCTAACAGCAACAATCACATACCGATGCAGTCGAGTGGCATTTGGTGGCAACAACAAGGCAGATATCACATGGCGACCCACCGTAAATGGTAATTCACTGAAGTTCCAAATTAGCTGTTCATTTCTTAAACGCACCATAACAGAAGCAGTATAAAAGAAATGAATTTGCTATTGTCACTTCATTCCTCCCAGGTGAGTCGGAGGAGGTGGTTGCCTTATTAAAGGCAGCCCGATATATTCTCTTGACTAGCTGAGTGGAAGGGGTGCTGCCTTAGTTCGGGTTACCCTTTGCTTGGGAGGACAACCCCTTTCCCTCAGCCATGGCCCCAAACCGACCTTGTTCTACAGCAGCGAAGCGTTGGTACCTGCGTGCCCAGATTTTCCTCGCAGCCTACGAACCGGCAAATGCAGAGCTGGTGAACCGCTCCCCGGCACCGTACTTTAGTGTGCGAACATGGGATGGGCGATGTCCAACGAGCGAGCAAATCACACTTCCGGAGTGGAAGGGCGTGCCGTCATGGCACTGGTTACCCTTCGCTTACGGGGCAACGGACCGAGTCTCTAAGGTTATCACTTAAGATAAAGGGGATACCGCTGTGCTTTACCCCTCACCCCACAGGTCGGCCTATGGACCTCCGGCTGGTACAACTCCGCGTCCGGGCCTGTCGTCTGGCAGTCAAAGGGACGATGGTGTCCAGTTAGCGACTCAGAACTAACCTTAATTTGATTCCTCACAGATCTTCAACACAGTCGCCACTGAAAAGCCTGCATTTGAGAATATTTTCAAAACCCACCGTTATTAAATGACCTTAGCCTAGGTGATTTTCATCGTTTCTTAAAAAGTCAACCTAAAAGTCCTCTGCTTCCGAATAGAGTTGCCGATAGGAATAATTTCTGAGTCATATTGGGAATTGGACATATCGTAAAGATCTATAAATATTATTAGATTACCGGAGCTCGAATTACGTATGCCGCGAACTATACACTCGTCTCTTAAAAGTACTTATTCGGTATTACGTAATATGTGAACGAATAGAGGCAATCGGAATTTTATAATACGTATTCATGGAACGTAGCCAACAAATCGTAACCGTCACAAATTTTCGCACGAAAGCAAAAGGACCTGCCGGTGCGTTTAAAATTATTTGCCTTTTGAAAATTAATTATTTAGGATCCAAAAAACTGGAGAAAGTATGTATTATAGAACATAAATGTGGATATGAACAACGGACAAAAGGAGAAACGGCGGAATGTCAAAAAAACCTATCGAAATACAAACTAACCGGTTTGTTTTTAATGAACTAGGTTGTATATTTCTTGGTATTAGTATTAATAAATTTTCTTTTTATTTCGTACTAGTATTTGTCATTTAAGCCTATTTGCATATACTACGATTTTCTTATTACTCAGATTACAACTATTTTGCTTATCAGTAATTTTCGTTTTATAGAAGTTTAAACCTATTTTTATGGACTATTATTTTATTATTCTTATTTGTGCTTGTGTTATTTTCTACTCTATGGGGAGTTAATGTAAAGTTGTTTTGCTTATCCACTTTTACTACCTCATAGGGGGTTATAGTCTAGTTATTTTTCCTATAAATATTCTCTACTCTGTAGACAGTTAAAGTGCAGTTATTTTTCCTATCAATATTTTCTAATCTATAGTCCCCTTTATATCTATTACCTAACTTATGACCTGTTTCATCTTTAATTAATACGAAATCTCCTTAATTTATTTTCTTAGTGACTATTTTTAACATAATTAATTTTTTGTTTTTCCTTAGCTTCTTGTACTAACTTCTTAGCTCTTTGTTGTGCTATTTGTAACCTATACTTAATTTCCCTCTAATAAGCCTCGTGATAATATACCATGCTGACTATATTTTCTTGTAAAAATTTGTTAGTCAGAGGTGTTTTTGCAAAAACCAGTTCAAAATCGCAGTAGCCGTGAAATGTTGAATGTGTGGTATTGTAACAATAGAAAAGTACTCAAGGTATTCATCCCAATCGTCATTGTCAATGGTTCATTGAATGTTCTAAGACTGCGTTCAACAGTGCCGGAAGTTTGATGATGGGGAGGTGTTGAAGTTTTATGCTCAATTTTGAGAAGTTTACACAATTCCTCAAATAAACTATCCTTGTATTCGGTTCCCATATCTGTTATGATAGTTTTCATACAACCATCAATCAGAATGAAATGTTTAAATGCAGCTTGAGAAACTGTTACTGCAAATTTGCTCTTAACAGGCACTTCAACTAAGTATTTAGTTAGATCGCATATAATAGTAACTGCATACTCATTTCCATGTATCGATTTTGGTAATGATCCGATTGTATCGATTTTTGTACTATATTTTATTGCAGTGGATCCAATTTTTTATATATTTACTTATAGGCTCATTCCAATTCAAGACACCCGGTCCGCGCAGGACATGATTGCTGACTTCGATGAAATTTTAATATGTTGTTTTTGGTGTTAATATGGTGTTTTTTTTTGCCTCAAAAAATTTTTTTTCGGATTTATCGGCAATTGAATTCCATAAAATGCAATCGGTATTTTATTCACCTATTTTTTCAACTGTCAATAACTTTGCCCAAAATTATCCGATTCTCATGATTTTTCTTTGAAATGTTCGTTATTATATTTACTTTTATATAACTTTATAAACAATAGCATATAGTTAAAAAAAATTATTTATATTTTATTATATATATTATGGCGAAAAAAAGTTTAATATTCAAAAATTCATATTTCGAAAACAACGAGTTTTGGCTAATGGATATTTACCCAAGTTGAAGCATAAACTGCTCACCCGATATAGAAAAAGTTTAAACAAAAAACAATAACTGTTTTTTTGAAATATTAATTTTTGTAAAAAAGTCATAAATTTTTACTAAATACTAAAAAAGTTATTTTGGTTTAACTATATGCAATTGTTTATAAATTTATATAAAACTAAATGAAATAACGAACATTTCAAAGAAAAAATCATGAGAATCGGGTAATTTTTGACAAAGTTATTGTATGCTGTAATGCATTGCATCAATAAATGGGGGAAACAATTTTTAATATTCAAAAATTCATATCTCGAAAACAACAAGTTTTGGCTAATAGGCATTTAGCCAAGTTGAAATATGAACTGTTCACTCAATAAAGAAAAAGTTCAAACAAAAAAAAAAAAAAATTACTTATTTGAGAAATTAATTTTTGAAAAAAGTCATAAATTTTTACTAAATACTAACTATATGCTGTATGCTATTGTTTATAAAGTTATATAAAAGTAAATATAATAACGAACATTTCAAAGAAAAAATCATGAAAATCGGTTAATTTTTGACAAAGTTATTGACAGTTGAAAAAATAGGTGAATAAAATACCGATTGCATTTTATGGAATTCAATTGCCGATAAATCCGAAAAAAATTTTTTGAGGCAAAAAAAACTAGTGTTTCATTATTTTGACCAAAGAACAATATATTCAAATTTCATCGAAATCAAAAATCATGTCTTGCGCGGACTGGGTGTCTTGAAATGGAATCAGCCTATATCATTTTTCATATTTTTCCAGTAGTATTTTTGTTTTATTTTGTTTGTCGTACTATATATTCCTGGGTGGCCACTGTAGGGTCTGTATTTAGTTGTTTACTATATTTTATTTATGTTAGTACTTTAACTTGCTTTTCTACTTGCAATATTTCAATATTTTTAATTAATTATGTTACCTTTTTAAAATGAAAAATTTTGTATCTTTCAAAATATTTAAAAAATTATTCAATTTTGTAAATTAAATATTTAAATATATAGTTCTTAGAATAATCCAAATTATATTAAAAATAATTTATAGAAAATAATATTAATGTGAAGGATTAACACAACACATATTGGCGATCCTCCTTTAAAACATGCTTAATTAAGTTGTAATAGTGCTAAACATGTGAACATTCTGGAAAAGTGAAAACGCTGAAAGACAGGCAAAAGCATTTAACAAAAGCACAATAATAGAAGTTACCATATTTTTTTAAGTGCCTTTCTTTCCAAACTTTTCATGTGCTTATAAAAATATAAGAAAGAAATTAAAAATCTGTATGAACTGCATGGCATAATGAACGCTTGATTAAATTTCGAAAGTGTACCGAATGCAGCAGAATCGGGGGTGTTGTTGGCAAATGCAGTAAAGCATTTTTTTCTATTTTTGTTTTATATAAAATAAATATGCCATTGCCTGGGTTCATACCGAGCAAAGAACATCAAAATTTTAGAAATAAGGTTTTTCAATTAGAAGAAAAATTTTCTAAGCGGGGTCGCCCCTCGACAGTGTTTTGCAAGCAATCCGAGTGTATTTCTGCCATGAAAAGCTCTCAGTGAAAACTCATCTGCCTCGCAGATGCCGTTCGGAGTCGGCATAAAACAAACAGGTCCCGTCCCGTCAATTTGTAGCAAAAATTAAAAAGGAGCACGACGCAAATTGGAAGATAAGCTCGGCCTAAAATCTCTTCTGAGGTTATCGCGCCTTACATTTTTTTTTTTATTTAATTGCACTGAAAGTACTGTGAAGCTTAACGCACAAAAATAAAAATTTTCAAATTAAGAACAATGTTTAAAAGTACATCTATGTTTAAGACTATTATAACATTTCAAAATTTCAAATAAATACAACTAAGGGATTTTTATATTACATAATAAATTTTTATGAGCGCTCTGAAAACTTAAAATTCATTGCAAAATAATAAAAGTTACAACTTTCTTAACACTTTCTGACTACATTCAAATTTACATATTGTCGTTCGAAATTTGAAAGTCTTCGTACCAATTTTTATACTCATTTAATATAACATAATAAACTTAAAGATACAAAGTCAACCTAAACCTCCAGTGTTTCTGAATAGGGTTGCCGATGGGAATAATTTCTGAGTCATATTGAGAATTGGGCACATCGTAAAGATCTATAGATATTATTAGATTTACCGAGGCTAGAATTATGTATTCCATGAACTATACACTCGTCTCTTAAAAGTACTTATCCGGTATTACGTAATATGTGAACGAATAGAGGCAATCGGAATTTTATAATATGTGTTCATAGAACGTAGCCAACAAATCAGCCGTCACAAATTTTCATACGAAAGCAAAAAGACCTGCCAGTGCGTTTAAAATTATTTGCCTTTTGAAAATTAATTATTTAGGATCCAATAAAATGGATAAAGTATGTATTATAGAACATAAATGTGGATATGAACAACGGACAAAAGGAGAAACGGCGGAATGTCAAAAAAACCTATCGAAATACAAACTGACTCGTTTGTTTTTAATGAACTAGGTTGTATATTTCTTGGTATTAGTATTAATAAACTTTCTTTTTATTTCGTACTAGTATTTGACATTTAAGTTTATTTATATGTATATACTACGATTTTGTTATTACTCAGAGTACAGCGTTCTTGAAAAAATTGAAAACTTACTTTCTAAAGAAATTGAACTTACTCAAAGCTTGTTTAAAATGATATCCATTTTATTGGACAAACTATGCAAGTAAATCTAAGAATAGCGATTTGGAACGCCAATGGCCTAAATAATCATATAGGGGAAGTAAAAATGTTCTTCAATTTAAACAATATTGTCATCTTGTTAGTGTCCGAAACCCATTTCACGGCTAAATCGTACTTTAAAATTATGGGGTACAATCTTATTTGTGCAAACCATCCACACAACAGAATCCATGGTGGCTCAGATATCTTAGTTAAGTCTGGGATCAAATATGAGAGTCTGGAAGAAGTCACAGAACAATACTTACAAGCAGACAGTGTTAAAATTAAAATACCCATGCGTTGCCAATATATTCAGTATACTTTCCTCCGCGATACAATCTAAAAACTGACCAATATGTTGAGATTTTTAAAAATTTTGGATCCGAATTTTTTGTTGGTGGGACTTCAATGCAAAAAACCCATGGTGGGGCTCTAGGCTTATCAACCCAAAGGGCAGAGAGCTCGAAAGGTGCATCACACAAAGAAACTTTTCCATATTATCTTCTGGTTCGCCAACTTATTGGCCAACCGATCCGAGAAAACTTCCGGACCTTCTTGACTTTGTGGTATACACAGATGTAAATTAATGCGGTATTACGGTATACAACTCAACTTAGTTGGGGTGTAATTAAAACAACTCAACTTTCAGACGACTCAACTCCTGTTTGGTATTACGAATTACAACTTATTTCAGTTGAAGTTGAATTGGTGTTGCCAACCTAGGAAAGTGATGATTTGACAGATAAATGAACAGCTGATCAATTTGTAGCGGAAATTTAGGCATTTGCAAAAGTGATTTTGTTATTACAAGATGTTATATGTTATGAAATCTATTTTATAATGGCGAAAGTGTTGGTGATTGACATGCCGCGAATACGGAAAACATTCGCGTGATCATTCCAATCCCATGGAACTACCTAGCACCAAGTAAGAAAATGTTTAATTTGATAAATGATGAGCTTCAAATGAAGTTATTTTGTAGATTTGAAAGGGAGCATTTTGCTCATTACTAAACAAAATTAAGGACCATTTCCGCAAACGCTTTCGAGGGAAGGCTGTACCCCTATTTTAAAATTATGCACACACTCAGATTCCTTGCTGATGGCAGCTATCAAAAATGATGTGGAAATGATTTGTGTTGGACTGGTTTTAGATATTATTGAGGAGCATATTCGAAAGCGGAAATGGAAAATTTTTTTTCTGTCGAAAAATATTTAAAAAAAACCCACAAAATGGTCGGAGGGTCCCAAATATGAAGCCAGATCCACAGTTTTTTTGCACAGAACATCTTTCTGTGTTGGCGGCCTTTGGTCGCGATTTGTAAAAATAACCCTGGGTGGGTCCAACGCCTTTCTGCAATTGTGTATACAAAAAATCTGGCAAAATACAACCACATGAAAATTTGAACCGAAATGATAAGACAAAAATAAAATTTTTTATATATTTTTTTCTGATTCTTAAATCGGAGGTCGAAACGTGCCTTTTGATGCCAACTTTGAAAATTTTTGTTAAAAAGTAGGTGTTGAACCATCTTCTAAAAAGTTATATTTTTTCAAAACAACTGAAAAATTGTATGAGACAACTGCTAGTAATCAGTTGTAAGATTTTGACGTCTTTGACAACTACACCAACACAAGGTTGTAAACGGTAATGCCACAAAAAGTTGTTAGACTCAGATCTCAGTTCCGATCACTATCCTTTAATTGTAATATACAATGACAACGTTCATCACACTTCCAAGAAATATAAAACACTTAGCCCAAAAACTGACCTCGAATCTTTTCAATATTGGATTGATAAGCATATTGACTTGAATGCTCCACTAGAAACGGGAATTGAACTGGACGCAACAATCGAACCATATACAAACTTTATTCATGAGGCCGCCAAATGAGAAACCCATTTCTAGTAGCAATTCCCAAGCCCCATCTGAGATATTTCTGCTCATTAATACCAAAAGAAGATTAAGAAAATCCTGGCAGGAAAATATATACCCTGCTCAAAAAGAGAACTTAATAGAGCAACGAGGCAACTGAAATTAAAGCTAGCTGATTTTAAAAATCAGACTTTTCGCTCGTTTATTAAGAATCTTGATCCCACTTAAAATGATAATCACAGACTTTGGAGAGCTATCAAATACCTTAAACGACCCACAAAACGTAACGTGGCAGTAAGAGATTTAGTCAGCGTTTGGTGTAGAAGTGTTCGCCAAAGCAGAGGCCTTTGCAAAACACCTCTCTGAAACCTTTCAGCCTAAATCTTTAGGTAAAAGCAGTGATGAGCTACAGATATTGAACTTTCTTGAATCTCCATGTCAAATGGACTTAGCAATTAGCAGGATATCAAATAAAGAAGTTAGTACAGAAATTCTTAGATTAAATAACTTTAAGTCACCTGGATATGACTACATCGATAGAAAAGTAGTTAAGGCTCTTCCTGAAAAAGCTATCGAATTCCAAACCATAATATAAAACGCTATCCTTAATTACTACCACTACCCCACCCAGTGGAAATGTGCCACTGTGGTCACGGTACCAAAACCTAACAAACCCGAGAATAGTGTCAAGTCTTGCCGTCCTACTAGTTTATTGGTAACATTTTCAAAATAGTCGAAAGAATATTTTTGAAAAAAATGTTGCCTGTAATTGAGGATCACAACATCATACCTGAACATCAGTTTGGGTTTAGAGTAAAACATGCCAGAGCAATGCCAGCCACAGGGTCGCATATGTAATTACAGTTGCACTAGAAAAAAATACTGTTCTGCAGTATTAGATGTTCAACAAGCATTTGACAGGGCATGGCAACAGGGACTTCTGTTCAAAATAAAAAAGCTTTTGCCACCACATTTCTATCTAGTACTTAAATCTTATCTAAGTGACAGACACTTCCATGTAAGGCACGAGGATGCAACATCCGAAATTTATAGCATTAATCCTGGTGTATTCCAGGGTAGTGTGTTAAGTCCCGTCCAGTTTACTATATTTACAGCCGATATGCCCACATCAGAAGAAGTAGAAGTGGCAACCTTTGCTGATGATACAGCATTAATCCCTTATAGCGAGTCCCCTGTACAAGCCTCATTTCGTCTACAAAATCAACTCCAAATTTTGGAGTCTTGGTTTAACAAATGGAAAAAAAAGTTAATTCGGAAAAGGCTACACACGTCACTTTTACACTAAGAAGAGAGCAATGTCCTGCTGTATTTTTAAATAATGAACAAATTGCCATTTCTGACAGAGTCAAATACCTAGGGATGCATCTTGATCGACGCCTCACGTGGAAAAGTCACATTCAGGCTACGCAAAAACAACTGAAAATTAAAACAAAACGGATGTACTGGCTGCTTGGTCGTAACTCTCAACTTGGTCTAGAAAACAAAATACGGCTCTAAAAAGATTCTCAAGCCCATTTGGACCTACGGAATCCAGCTTTGGGGAACTACTAGAAACTCCAATGTGGAGATCCTGCAACGTTATCGATCTAGAACTTTACGATACCTTGTTAATGCCCCTTGGTTTGTTACCAATGAAGCTATCGACAACGACCTAAGTATTCCTTTCATAAAGAATGAAATTCCTAAATATAGTACCAGATATCTGGAACGCCTATCTAATCACATAAATCAAACTGATATCTGTCTATTAGACGCAACCGATGAAACTATACGGTTAAAAAGCACTCATATCTTAGATTTGCCATTCCTCTAGTATGAAACTTCTCCTAAGTTAACCTTAAGTTAAGTGAAACCATTAAGATAAATTCCATAATGAATTTAAGAAACCTTGAAGTACTAATGAAACTTAGAAATTTTAGAACGGGATGTATGTCTAAGTTAACAAATTTTTTTAATTTCTATGTTGATTTGCACAAAATCAAACCTACCGCTGCCATTATCTTATAAGAACTAATTTGCTGAATGTCTTATAGTAGATAGATTGCAAATAAGGTAAGTTAAAAAAAAAAATTACATAAACTGCATTAAAATTTCCTTTTGACAATAGTTGCACTTCGCCACCTTCACAGCAGACTGCACCATTAAACTAATTTCTCTTTCTTTCGTTTCTGCTCCAAGTTCCTCCTTCTTTACTCTGGTAACTCGGAAACAAACTTGACCGATATACACCTGCGACTACAACATCCAACATCAGCTATTATCGTCAACATCTTAAAATACGATACGATACGAAGGTGGAGAAATGGTTGGAGAAATCTTTGGTTACGCGCAGCATTTACATTATTTCTTGTCTTGAAGAGTATCTTTTGTATAAATAATAACATTTTTATATAATTTTTCTAAACTTCTTGATTGAACAAATGTGTGTATGTGAAAAAATAAGAGTTTCAATGAAAATTAAAATTTTAACAAGCATAAAATTCATTATTCAGTCAACAAATATAGCCAAGAAAAATTCAGAAAGCTGAATTAAAATTGATTATAAATTTTTGACCACCTAAAGTAAACACATTTGATTCAAGTATGATTCCAAAAATGTGATTGAAAAACTGTATTCAGTTTTTGATCATAAAAGGTATCTAAGCATATTTGATTATTCTTTTTGTTGATTTTTATAAAATATTAAAGGCTAATCATCAAAGGAGTTCAAAAATTATTCCAAAAAGTGATCGAGAAATGCTTTTTAGTTTTTTATAATCAAAGGTATTCATATATGATAATTCATTTTGTTAAATTTTATGATAACTCATTATTTAGTTAGACAGAGTAATCAAATTGTATTGATATGTAGGGAAATTCAAAACTTAAATCACCTAAATGCTGAGTCGGTATAAACAAACCTAGATATATGTACACACATATATTCCTATTCAAACCCCCATTTAGCACCCACTGCATTGGTACCAAGTTACTCTAAGCATATAAACAAACCTAGATATAGCGTAGCGTATAAACAAACCTAGATATATATGTAGACATCCCCATTTCACACCCATTTCATTGATACATAACAGTATATCCAAGCAAAAGCTAACACATGTTTGTACATTCACATGTTCAAAAACAAAACAAACTTCTTTTCACGCAACAACTTCCAACAAAAACTATTCTTACGCACAAGCATATGTACTCCAAGGAATGTTTTTATATTCACATGTTGAAAAATAAAACAAACCTCATTTCAACCAACACCACGCACAAGCATACATATGCACATACATATTGTAATGAAATTTCGCTTATTTGAAACCTTCTGCTAACGCTCGAATCGCTGAACTGTTGAATAAATCACTCCAATATTCAATATTGCAAACTGGTCTTTATTTAGTTTGCTTTGGGAGTAGTACTTCACAATTATACTTCACAACCAATAGCGTGTTTAAATCAAACCGATTAGTCATTCCTCAGCTTGCGCTGCTTTTATACTCTCTGTTGCCTCGTCCGCATATTTCTCTAAAGGTCTAGACGTTTCACCTTCTAGAATTGTTCTTTCTCCTGCCTCTCTGTTGCCTCGTCCGCATATTTCTCTAAAGGTCTAAACGTTTCACCTTCTAGAATTGTTCTATCTCCTGCTTGGTAATTTGGTTATATGCGTGTGTATGTGTGAGTAAGAACTTCGGCTGATGACTACATGTGTGTGTGTGTGATATCTCTTCACTTCAGCTGTTGGTTATGTGTGTGCATGTATTCTCGTCGCCTTCCATGTATGTATGTAAATGATGATTGATGTATTCATGTACACAAGTGTAGCTTGCTTTAATGCAATGGTCACCATTTAGTTGAATAATTATTGGGGCCACTTCATACGTATTATTATTCTCTTTCGCCTTTATTCGGCTTCAGTTGTCGCTGAACAAGCAGAGTAGCAACATGTTGTTGTTGTTGTTGTAGCGATTAGGTTACTCCCCGAAGGCTTTGGGGAGTGTTATCGATGTGATGGTCCTTTGTCGGATACAGATCCGATACGCTCCGGTAACACAGCACCATTAAGGTGCTGGCCCGACCATCTCGGGAACGATTTATATGGCCACATTGAACCTTCAGGCCATCCCTCCCTACACACCCCCAAGTTCCATGAGGAGATTGGGTTCGCCAGAGCCTAGTCTGTTAGTGAAACGGGATTCGCCGCTCGAAGGTGAGGTTGACAATTGGGTTGGAGAAGCTATATGTTGCGCTACACAACCCCTTGAATCCCAGAGTAGCAACATCGGGTGAGGCTATTGTTTATTTGCACATTTGCGAAAAGATATTGTGCAAAGACACGCTCATGCGCACAATGTTTTCGTGGTTTAATATTAGCAATTTATTTTGTTTAAATTTCTCCTTAGACTCAAGCAATAAAGTAGTATTTATAAAGCATATTTACGAGTTACTTTTTGTGTGTTAACAAACATGCGTGCATACGTCCTACCTCATTGATTTTTCATCAACAACTAAACCACCTTATTGGTGATGATTTTAGTTTTACTCACACAGCCACAATTTTGATTTCAATGACCCCTGCTTTAATGTGTTTGTTGTTGTGCCTTTATTTACTTACAGCTTAGTGATGCTAAATTAGCCACAATATGTATGCCCCTATATAAACCAAAAAATCCTGAAAACTAGCTTCCTTTTGATTTTTCATTCATAACTGCTTCTTCTTAAGTTGTCCAAATTAATGTCCAAATTAATTGGTGATGCCATTCGGCAACATGGCAGTTGATAAAATCGTCAAAAGAAAAATGTTTGTGATATTGTAAATTCCAACTTCGATGCATATTGAGGTCTTTTATTATGACGCCCATAACTACTTCCATAATACAGCACTTTTCCCATGAAATAATACCAAACTATTTATATGACTTTATCAAAGTAGTTATTAGGGCGTTCCGTTGAGTTATCGAGCTTTGGCTCAAATATCATTGGAACGATCTTGATCAACTTTATGAGAGCGGGCAGCACTAACATAAAACATCTGATTTGTTGAAAATAAGAAGAAGAAACGTACACAAAAATTTAATATACTGATAGAAAAAGGTAAAATTAAATAAAGAGAAAATGGAAGAACAATTCCTTGAAGTAAGTAATGGCAAATATTTTAAAGGGATTAGCTATAATTTTTCATGTAATCATAAATTTATATCTAATGTGGAAAGGTCATCCTCTTAATCGGCAAACAGCAGCGGCAGGACGGAGGAACTTTTAAATTCTTCTACGAATGCAGTAGACACTTCTGAAAATGAAGAGGAGAGAGATAAAATAACAAATTTTCTACAAGTTATAGACAGTTATACAGACCAAGAGTTCAGACGGCATTTAAGACTCTCAACGGCACGTCTGCTAATTGGTAAAATTTACACAAAACAAGTAAAGGTGTCTAAGTTCGGGTGTAACTCAGCGTGATCTTCAATTGAACATTTCATTTCAGATAAATTACTTTTCTACATAACACGTGGCACCGTCCGTTTAAAAAAATGTCTCCCAATTTCCTCTTACAATAAAACTGGATAAGTGAAATATCATTGATTCAAAACTGTTTTTTGCTAAGTTATAGCTTATTAGTCTAGTCTACGACCCTTTTAAACTTGTTTTATATCTAAGTTGCCGTGGTCTTTAACCGATCCCGTCCATTTTTACTAGAAATGTCTTCTACTATCGATATGTTAATTTTTCTTCGAGCTATGGCTCCCGAAACATAGAAAATTGCTTAGTCATAAAAGGGGCGGTGCCACACCCATTTTTCAAAATTTGAAGTTTTTCCTATTTATTGTTATAGATGCACTTGGAAAATGAAATACCATTGATATAAAGTTCTTTTTTGCAAAGATATAGCGTATTTTATTCGTCCACTACCCCTTTTAAAAATATTTTATATAAAATTGGGCGTGGTCTTTAACCGATCTCGTCCGTTCTTTCTAGAAATATTTCCTACTATAGGTAAAATTTTTGTACCCAATTTTATTACGATCCGTTAATTTTTCTTCGAGTTAAAGCTCCCGAAACATAGAAAATTGCTTAGTCATAAAAGGGGCGGTGCCACGCCCATTTTTCAAAATTTGAAGTTTTTCCTATTTATTGTTATAAATGCACTTGGGAAATGAAATACCATTGATATAAAGTTCTTTTTTGCAAAGATATAGCGTATTTTATTCGTCCACTACCCCTTTTAAAAATCTTTTATATAAAATTGGGCGTGGTCTTTAACCGATCTCGTCCGTTTTTTCTAGAAATATTTCCTAGTATAGGTAAAATTTGTGTACCCAATTTTATTACGATCCGGAGTTAAAGCTCCCGAAACATAGAAAATTGCTTAGTCATAAAGGGGCGGTGCCGCGCCCATTTTTCAAAATTTGAAGTTTTTCCTATTTATTGTTATAAATGCACTTGGGAAATGAAATACCATTGATATAAAGTTCTTTTTTGCAAAGATATAGCGTATTTTATTCGTCGACGACCCTTTTAAAAATCTTTTTTATACAAGTGGGCGTGGTCTTTAACCGACCTCGTCCGTTTTTCTAGAAATATTTCCTACAATAGGTAAAATTTGTGTACCCCATTTTACTACGATTCGTTAATTTTTCTTCTAGTTATGGCTCCCGAAATATAGAAAATTGGTTAGTCATAAAAACGGCGGTGCCACGCCCATTTTTTAAAATTTGAAGTGTTTGCTATTTATTGTTATAAATCCACTTGGGAAATGAAATACCACTGATATAAAGCTCTTTTTTGCAAAGATATAGCTTATTTTATTCGTCCACGACTCTTTCAAAAATCTTTTTTATAAAAGTGGGCGCAGTCCTTAACCGATTACGTTAATTTTTCTTCAAAGCATTCCTTATAGTAAAGGCATCCTCTCTGCAGAATTTTGTTACGATAGGTTTAACGATTTTTGATTTATGCCTAATAATATCTGTAAAATTGATTTTATCACAAGTGGGCGCTGTCACTCCCATTTTAAAAATTGTTTTCAATTTTTTATCAAGAGTCTCAATATCAGTCCACATGTCAAATTTCAACATTCTAGGTGTATTACGTACTAAATAATCAGGTTTTTTGTGTTTTCCAAAATGTTATATATATAAAAAGTGGGCGTGGTTATCATCCGATTTCTCTCATTTTCAACACCAATCTATTCTGGGTCCAGCTAAGCGCGTGTACCAAATTTGGTGGAGATCTCTTAATATTTACTCAAGTTATCGTGCTAACGGGCGGACGGACGGACGTACGGACATGGGCCAATAAACATTTTTTTTGATACTGATGATTTTGATGTGGAAGTCTATATCTATCTCGATTTCTTTATACTTGTACAACCAACAGCTATCCAATCAAAGTTAGTATACTCTGTATGTAAAGCACGCTGAGTGTAAAAAGTTCATTCATTCTTTATACAATATTTTCTTTTTTTTTGTAGATCGCTATAACGCAAGCTTATTTTATACAAACAAGGAGCATGGTGGTTTCGCTAAGGTTGGTGCATCCAAAGAAATATGTATACTATTATGTTATATGGCAAACACGAATACATTTCGTGAGATTGCAAATTTTTCAATATTTGCAAATTATTCGCATGCAGAGTATTAAGGAGAGTGGTCGAGTGGTTGTTGTCGATTGGCCACGAATATATTCAATGGCCTTCTGCTTCCAAGGTACAAGATAATATGTGAAAGTTTAAAGCGATGAAGAATATACCGTATGTGGTGGGATTCATTGATTGCTCTCATATTAAAATCAAAGCTCCAGTTTCAAATAAAGATGTTTAACTCAACCCAAAGCACTTTTATAGTCTGCAGTTGCAAGCCGTTGTGGATGCGGATAAAATGTTTATAGATGTATTCGCCGGGGACCAGGCTCGTTACACGACAGTCGAATTTTGAGATGCTCCAGCTTATATAAAAAAGCGAGGGATAATATGGAATCGACCTTCCCTTTTAATTAGTTTTTGCTTGGGGACTCAGCGTATGGAAATTCCCAATGGTTAATAGGTCCCTTTCGTGATAATGGATTTTTGACACCGGCACAGAGGCAGTTCAATTTTATATATTCTTCAACAATTGTTGTTGAAAATGCATACGGACTGCTCAAAACAAGATTCCGACGATTACTTCACTTCAACGAAATTGTAGACTTAAGTTCAGTGGTCAAAATAATTATATGCTGATGTATTCTTCACAACAGTTGCTGTTTGGAGCACGACAATATTGAAGATGAATCATGGAGGGAAGAAGAGGTTGTGAATATTGGGCGTTCTCAAGACAATGATAATTCAACTTGTAACGTAGCGTTACAATAACGTATTTCCTTATTCACTTAAACTTCAAGCTCCCTGTACTTATTTTTCTATAGCATAGCCACCTGAACCTCCCTGTACTTATTCTTCTATAGCATAGTCAACAACCACTTGTACTTATTCTTCTATAGCATACTCAACAACCACCGATAGCAAACCAATGAAAAACACAATAATGGTGTGTTGACTTCTCAACCAGTTTGCGGCACCACCCATATAAACATCGAATTTACATTTTTGCAATTCAGTCCTCGCAGGTGAGCCAGCGGGAGTGGTTGTCTTTTTAAAGACAAAATCGCCACTCCAGCTAGCCACCTGAGTGGAGGGGGCGTTGTCATGGCCCGGGTCACCCTTCACCCAGGTAAGGACGTGCGGGGCGGATGCCTTTGGGCTATAGCCACCCGTCGCCCCCTGGGTGTTGAGGGGCCCGACGCCATGATGACTATGTCGCCCTCCCACTCAGCTCCGGCTTCGGCCAGCTGAGTGGAAGGGGCGCTGTCATGGCGCGGGTCACCCTTCACCAAGGTAAGCGGGGCGGAAGCCTTTGTGCTATTGCCACCCGTCGCCCCCCTGGGTGTTGAGCGGCCCGACGCCTTAATGACTATATAACCCCCTCCCCCTCAGCTCTGGCCTCGGCTAGTTGAGTGGAAGGGCGCCGTCATGGCACGGGTCACTCTTCACCAAGGTAAGGACGAGCGGGGCGGATGCCTTTGTGCTATTGCCACCTGTCGCCCCACTGGGTGTTGAGCTGCCTTAATGACTTTTCCCCCCTCCCCCTCAACTCTGGTTTCGGCCGTGAGCCGATGCTCCTCTTACGCACCTTCTATTAGCGTGCAACTAGGGTGGCGGGGGGTCCAGCGGTGAAACCAGCAGTAACGAGTCCTCGCAGTTTCGCCCGCAGGTGACTGACCCGGCCGACTACCAAGGCTGCCGAAGAAGAGCGATTAGCCCAATCCTGTTGAAGCCGACCGAACAACACCAGCCCGTTGGTACTCCCATCCTACCCCGCACGGAACACGCAACCGCTGTCCAGGTAAACCCCGTCGCCAGCCTATTTCCCCTCTCAACCGGCCCTGGTATGCCCTCCGTAGCCCATTGCCGCTGCCGTCGCATCGTCGCCCCTCTGGTGCCGCCGCTGCTTCCATCCCGCCGGTGCTACGCCGAACGTTGGCCGTCCGCCATACTGCCGCCGTGCCCATCCCGCCTTGCTGGAGCCGCCGCTGCCACACTAACCGTTGGCCGTTCGCCATACTACCGCCGTTAAGACGCTGCATCCGTCACGCCGCTGCTACGACGACCGTTGGCCGCTCGCCATCCTACCGCCGTTAAGCCGCTGCACCCGTCACGCCGCTGCTACGACGACCGTTGGCCGCTTGCCATCCTACCGCCGTTAAGACGCTGCTTCTATCCCGCCGCTGCTTCCGTACCGCCGCACGAGTCGTTACCTGTTACCCGACCGTTCGACCGCCCTACCGAACCTCCCCTACTCCAACGACCGTTAGCCACCTCGCCATCTTGCGACGGAAAGCTGCTGCCCGCCTAATACCTCCAGCCGTATGTGCGTGTGTTCGTAACACATAAATATTGTGTACTTATTCAGTAGGGGTTTGTGGGACCTTTACTCGACTCTGGATTGACTGAGCGTTACCCCAGCCTTAGACAAAACCCACCTCATAAATGGCGCCCAAGCTGGGACCCTCCTCCGCAGATGACCGTGGAAAAACAACTACAAGTACCACCAACACTGCCGTGGCGGGTTCAACGAACACGACGCTAGAAACAACACACACACCGGCTCCGGAAGGCACGCTGCTGAACACCGACTCGCTCAATTGGATCTACCTACTTAGGAGGGAGAACCTGATCGAGGAGTGTAAGGAACACCGAATCGACGTGGAAGGCCAAACCGTAGCCGAGATTCGTCGCGCACTGAGTACTTACGTGCGAGCGAAACGCGCCAGAAAATCCAGTGAAGACCTGCTGAAAGAGCTGGAACGAGAAGTGAACGAGGAAGAGGGGAAGTCCGCTATGCTACCTCAGCCAACAACAAAGCCGACCCCTCAATCCAGATCCACAACCGCACGGAGGAAAGAGAGAGAACGCATCACCAAAACGAGACGAAATGAGCTACGGTGAACTTATGAATACCGTTCGCCGCTGGGATTTGGACTTTTCGGGAGAGAAGTCACTGCACGAATTTCTTGAGAGGATAGAGGAGCTCGCCGAATGCTACCGCATCCCCGTCGACGGGCTCCTCCCAACGCTGCCGGAGCTTCTTCGCGGGAAAGCACTGCAATGGTACCGCGTCCGTAAGCAACACATACACCGCTGGAGTGATCTGCGGAGGGAGGTGCAACATTTTTTTCTACCTAAGCGACACATACGACATTTGGAAGAGGCCATCCGACAACGCAAACAGCAAGGCCGTGAGAAGACCAAGGACTACATCCTCGCACTGGAAACGCTGATCCGCCAACACCCGACGATGTGCGAAGAGAATCACCTTGAACGGATCTATGATGGTATACGCGTGGAATACCGCCTTTTCGTCAAGCACAGCGAGTTTAGGACGATAGAGGAGCTTCTGGAGCTAACGGAAGAGTATGAGCTGTTAAGAGGCGAGGAAGCAAAACAGGGAAAAGTGGTGGTCCACAGCCTATACCACCTACCCATGGAATACGACAGCAAGGAGTGCTGTTGGCGCTGCAAGGATCACGGGCACCACCGCTTCCAATGTAAGGGCCCCTGGAGGAAGTTCTGCTCCCGGTATGGCCAAGACAACATCCTCTCCAGGGACTGCCCAACGCTATCAAAGGAATCCGCCAAACACCGTGTATCCGACCAGAGAAGCCGAGGGAACCACCCGCCGGCACATCAACCGCAAAAACACAAGTAGATGGCCGATTCTACATACCAGTGGTCATCGAGGGCATGAGCGTGCGCGCACTAGTGGACACCGGCGCCACCTTATCCTACATAGATGACACCGTACGGAAACACCTAGAAAAGAACAACATTAAGGCAAGCCCCAACAAGCGAAGCATCCAGCTGGCAGATAAGACGTGTGTCTTTACCTCGAACTCCTACCCGGCAAGGATTGTGTATCAAGGACGAGCCACAGACGCGATGCTGTCCGTCAACCGAAACTTGGTCGAACAGGTAATCCTCGGAATGGACTTCCTAAAAAAAAGGGGAATCATCCTCACGCTGGATGGTCAGCCGCTGGAGGCCACCGTGACCAATAGAGCACCCGAACTGGATACGCTATATGCATTGACGAGCCGAGAACTCCTGAGCGATAACCAAAACACGGAACTGGGAAACTTCCTGGCACATCATCAAAAGCGGTTTGGCGAAATTATCGGACCAAGCACTGCAGCCGAGCATACGATTCGTCTCAAACACAACCGACCGCTGAAGCAACGATACTACCGCCGCAACCCGGCTATGCAACAAGTCATCCACGAAGAGGTAGACGAGTTATTAGCAGGAGGAAGAATAGAACCATCACGAAGCGCGTACAGCTCGCAAATCGTGCTAGTCCGCAAAAAACAGGGCACTTGGAGGATGTGCATAGATTACCGTCAGCTCAACGCCGCCAGCGAACCAGACGCTTACCCGTTGCCGCAAATTGGAGCCATTCTCGACCAGCTGAAAGAGGCGAAATTCATACTATTGACTTGAAGAGCGGCTACTGGCAGATACCGCTCGCCAGAGCATCTCGACCATACACCACATTTACAGTTCCTGGCAGGGGATTGTTCCAGTGGAAAGTCATGCCATTTGGTCTACACTCTGCTCCGGCTACATTTCAACGCGGTCTGGATTCGATACCTGGGGCCGAACTCCAACCAAAAGTTTTCGCCTACCTGGACGATATCATCGTATTGGGAGATACCTTCGAAGAACACTTGGCGATCTTGAGGGAAGTGCGCCTACAACGACACAAGATGCAAGTAAACTTCGAAAAGTGCAGCTTCGTCCAACAACAACTCCATTGCCTAGGACACATCATCAGTTCGAAAGGAATTCACACCGATCCAGCAAAAGTATCCGCTGTACAGGAGATTCCCGCACCGAAAACGCTCAAAAAGCTCCGCCGTTTTCTTGGACTCGCGTCCTGGTACCGCCGCTTCGTCGCAGACTTCTCTACGCTCGCCGCGCCGCTTAACCAACTGCTGAAAAAGGGACAGGTCTGGAAATGGGAGGCGCACCAAAATCACGCTTTCAAAGCACTCAAGGATAAGCTTTCCAGCGCGCCAATACTTTGTTGTCCAGAGTTCTATCGACCGTTTTTTCTCCAGGCCGACTCGAGCGGGGAGGGCCTGGGCGTCGTGCTCTATCAACGCCATTCCGACCACGAGAATGTATTAGCTTACGCCAGCCGAAGCCTAACCCAGCTGGAAAAGCGATACTCGGCCATCGAACAAGAATGCCTCGCCGTGCTATGGGGCATCCGTAAGATGAGGTAAGGTAAGTTAAAAAAAAAATTACATAAACTGCATTAAAGATTTCCTTTTGACAATAGTTGAACTTCGCCACCTTCACAGCAGACTGCACCATTAAACTAATTTCTCTTTCTTTCGTTTCTGCTCCAAGTTCCTCCTTCTTTACTTTGGTAACTCGGAAACAAACTTGACCGATATACACCTGCGACAACAACATCCAACATCAGCTATTATCGTCAACATCTTAAAATACGATACGATACGAAGTTGGAGAAATGGTTGGAGAAATCTTTGGTTACGCGCAGCATTTACATTATTTCTTGTCTTGAAGAGTATCTTTTGTATAAATAATAACATTTTTATATAATTTTTCTAAACTTCTTGATTGAACAAATGTGTGTATGTGAAAAAATAAGAGTTTCAATGAAAATTAAAATTTTAACAAGCATAAAATTCATTATTCAGTCAACAAATATAGCCAGGAAAAATTTAGAAAGCTGAATTAAAATTGATTATAAATTTTAGATCACCTAAAGTAAACACATTTGATTCAAGTATGATTCCAAAAATGTGATTGAAAAACTGTATTCAGTTTTTGATCATAAAAGGTATCTAAGCATATTTGATTATTCTTTTTGTTGATTTTTATAAAATATTAAAGGCTAATCATCAAAGGAGTTCAAAAATTATTCCAAAAAGTGATCGAAAAATGCTTTTTAGTTTTTTATAATCAAAGGTATTCATATAAATAATTCATTTTGTTAAATTTTATGATAACTAATTATTTAGTTAGACAGAGTAATCAAATTGTATTGATATGTAGGGAAATTCAAAACTTAAATCACCTAAATGCTGAGTCGGTATAAACAAACCTAGATATATGTACACACATATATTCCTATTCAAACCCCCATTTAGCAACCACTGCATTGGCACCAAGTTACTCTAAGTATATAAACAAACCTAGATATAGCGTAGCGTATAAACAAACCTAGATATATATGTAGACATCCTCATTTCACACCCATTTCATTGATACATAACAATATATCCAAGCATAAGCTAACACATGTTTGTACATTCACATGTTCAAAAACAAAACAAACTTCTTTTCACCCAACAACTTCCAACAAAAACTATTCTTACGCACAAGCATATGTACTCCAAGGAATGTTTTTATATTCACATGTTGAAAAATAAAACAAACCTCATTTCAACCAACAATACACACAAGCATACATATGCAATGAAATTTCGCTTATTTGGAACCTTCTGCTAACGCTCGAATCGCGGAACTGTTGAATAAATCATTCCAATATTCAGTATTGCAAACTGGTCTTTATTTAGTTTGCTTTGGGGGTAGTACTTCACAATTATACTTCACAACCAATAGCGTGTTTAAATCAAACCGATTAGTCATTCCTCAGCTTGCGCTGCTTTTATACTCTCTGTTGCCTCGTCCGCATATTTCTCTAAAGGTCTAGACGTTTCACCTTCTAGAATTGTTCTTTCTCCTGCCTCTCTGTTGCCTCGTCCGCATATTTCTCTAAAGGTCTAGACGTTTCACCTTCTAGAATGGTTCTATCTCCTGCTTGGTAATTTTGTTACATGCGTGTGTATGTGTGAGTAAGAACTTCGGCTGATGACTACATGTGTGTGTGTGATATCTCTTCACTTCTGCTGTTGGTTATGTGTGTGCATGTATTCTCGTCGCCTTCCATGTATGTATGTAAATGATGATTGATGTATTCATGTACACAAGTGTAGCTTGCTTTAATGCAATGGTCACCATTTAGTTGAATAATTATTGGGGAAACTTCATACGTATTATTATTCTCTTTCGCCTTTATTCGGCTTTAGTTGTCGCTGAACAAGCAGAGTAGCAACATGTTGTTGTTGTTGTTGTAGCGATTAGGTTACTCCCCGAAGGCTTTGGGGAGTGTTATCGTTGTGATGTTCCTTTGTCGGATACAGATCCGATACGCTCCGGTAACACAGCACCATTAAGGTGCTGGCCCGACCATCTCGGGAACGATTTATATGGCCACATTGAACCTTCAGGCCATCCCTCCCTCCACACCCCCAAGTTCCATGAGGAGATTGGGTTCGCCAGAGCCTAGTCTGTTAGTGAAACGGGATTGGCCGCTCGAAGGTGAGGTTGACAATTGGGTTGGAGAAGCTATATGTTGCGCTACACAACCCCTTGAATCCCAGAGTAGCAACATCGGGTGAGGCTATTGTTTATTTGCACATTTGCGAAAAGATATTTTGCAAAGACACGCTCATGCGCACAATGTTTTCGTGGTTTAATATTAGCAATTTATTTTGTTTAAATTTCTCCTTAGACTCAAGCAATAAAGTAGTATTTATAAAGCATATTTACGAGTTACTTTTGTGTGTTAACAAACATGCGTGCATACGTCCTACCTCATTGATTTTTCATCAACAACTAAACCACCTTATTGGTGATGATTTTAGTTTTACTCACACAGCCACAATTTTGATTTCAATGACCCCTGCTTTAATGTGTTTGTTGTTGTGCCTTTATTTACTTACAGCTTAGTGATGCTAAATTAGCCACAATATGTATGCCCCTATATAAACCACAAAGTCCTGAAAACTAGCTTCCTTTTGATTTTTCATTCATAACTGCTTCTTCTTAAGTTGTCCAAATTAATGTCCAAATTAATTGGTGGTGCCATTCGGCAACATGGCAGTTGATAAAATCGTCAAAAGAAAAATGTTTGTGATATTGTAAATTCCAACTTCGATGCATATTGAGGTCTTTTATTATGACGCCCATAACTACTTCCATAATACAGCACTTTTCCCATGAAATAATACCAAACTATTTATATGACTTTATCAAAGTAGTTATTAGGGCGTTCCGTTGAGTTATCGAGCTTTGGCTCAAATATCATTGGAACGATCTTGATCAACTTTATGAGAGCTGGCAGCACTAACATAAAACATCTGATTTGTTGAAAATAAGAAGAAGAAACGTACACAAAAATTTAATATACTGATAGAAAAAGGCAAAATTAAATAAAGAGAAAATGGAAAAACAATTCCTTGAAGTAAGTAATGGCAAATATTTTAAAGGGATTAGCTATAATTTTTCCTGTAATCATAAATTTATATCTAATGTGGAGAGGACATCCTCCGACGCGGCAAACACCAGCGGCAGGACGGAGGAACTTTTAAATTCTTCTGCGAATGCAGTAGACACTTCTGAAAATGAAGAGGAGAGAGATAAAATAACAAATTTTCTACAAGTTATAGACAGTTATACAGACCAAGAGTTCAGACGGCATTTTAGACTCTCAACGGCACGTCTGCTAATTGGTAAAATTTACATAAAACAAGTAAAGGTGTCTAAGTTCGGGTGTAACTCAGCGTGATCTTCAATTGAACATTTCATTTCAGATAAATTACTTTTCTACATAACACGTGGCACCGTCCGTTTAAAAAAATGTCTCCCCATTTCCTCTTACAATAAAACTGGATAAGTGAAATATCATTGATTCAAAACTGTTTTTTGCTAAGTTATAGCTTATTAGTCTAGTCTACGACCCTTTTAAACTTGTTTTATATCTAAGTTGCCGTGGTCTTTAACCGATCCCGTCCATTTTTACTAGAAATGTCTTCTACTATCGATATGTTAATTTTTCTTCGAGCTATGGCTCCCGAAACATAGAAAATTGCTTAGTCATAAAAGGGGCGGTGCCACACCCATTTTTCAAAATTTGAAGTTTTTCCTATTTATTGTTATAGATGCACTTGGAAAATGAAATACCATTGATATGAAGTTCTTTTTTGCAAAGATATAGCGTATTTTATTCGTCCACTACCCCTTTTAAAAATATTTTATATAAAATTGGGCGTGGTCTTTAACCGATCTCGTCCGTTCTTTCTAGAAATATTTCCTACTATAGGTAAAATTTGTGTACCCAATTTTATTACGATCCGTTAATTTTTCTTCGAGTTAAAGCTCCCGAAACATAGAAAATTGCTTAGTCATAAAAGGGGCGGTGCCACGCCCATTTTTCAAAATTTGAAGTTTTTCCTATTTATTGTTATAAATGCACTTGGGAAATGAAATACCATTGATATAAAGTTCTTTTTTGCAAAGATATAGCGTATTTTATTCGTCCACTACCCCTTTTAAAAATCTTTTATATAAAATTGGGCGTGGTCTTTAACCGATCTCGTCCGTTTTTTCTAGAAATATTTCCTAGTGTAGGTAAAATTTGTGTACCCAATTTTATTACGATCCGGAGTTAAAGCTCCTGAAACATAGAAAATTGCTTAGTCATAAAGGGGCGGTGCCGCGCCCATTTTTCAAAATTTGAAGTTTTTCCTATTTATTGTTATAAATCCACTTGGGAAATGAAATACCATTGATATAAAGTTCTTTTTTGCAAAGATATAGCGTATTTTATTCGTCGACGACCCTTTTAAAAATCTTTTTTATACAAGTGGGCGTGGTCTCTATCCGACCTCGTCCGTTTTTTCTAGAAATATTTCTTACTATAGGTAAAATTTGTGTACCCCATTTTACTACGATTCGTTAATTTTTCTTCTAGTTATGGCTCCCGAAACATAGAAAATTGGTTAGTCATAAAAAAGGCGGTGCCACGCCCATTTTTTAAAATTTGAAGTGTTTGCTATTTATTGTTATAAATCCACTTGGGAAATGAAATACCACTGATATAAAGCTCTTTTTTCCAAAGATATAGCTTTTTTTATTCGTCAACGACTCTTTCAAAAATCTTTTATATAAAAGTGGGCGCAGTCCTTAACCGATTACGTTAATTTTTCTTCAAAGCATTCCTTATAGTAAAGGCATCCTCTCTGCAGAATTTTGTTACGATAGGTTTAACGATTTTTGATTTATGCCTAATAATATCTGTAAAATTGATTTTATCACAAGTGGGCGGTGCCACTCCCATTTTAAAAATTGTTTTCAATTTTTTATCAAGAGTCTCAATATCAGTCCACATGTCAAATTTCAACATTCTAGGTGTATTACTTACTAAATAATCAGGTTTTTTGTGTTTTCCAAAATGTTATATATATAAAAAGTGGGCGTGGTTATCATCCGATTTCTCTCATTTTCAACACCAATCTATTCTGGGTCCAGCTAAGCTCGTGTACCAAATTTGGTGGAGATCTCTTAATATTTACTCAAGTTATCGTGCTAACAGGCGGACGGACGGACGGACGGACATGGGTCAATCAAATTTTTTTTTGATACTGATGATTTTGATTTGAAAGTCTATATCTATCTCGATTCCTTTATACTTTTACAACCAACAGCTATCCAATCAAACTTAATATACTCTGTATGTAAAGCACGCTGAGTGTAAAAATTTCTTTCATTCTTTATACAATATTTTCTTTTTTTTTGTAGATCGCTATAACGCAAGCTCATTTTATACAAACAAGGAGCATGGTGGTTTCGCTAAGGTTGGTGCATCCAAAGAAATATGTATACTATTATGTTATATGGCAAACACGAATACATTTCGTGAGATTGCAAATCTTTTCAATATTTGCAAATTATCCGCATGCAGAGTATTAAGGAGAGTGGTCGAGTGGTTGTTGTCGATTGGACACGAATATATTCAATGGCCTTCTGCTTTCAAGGTACAAGATAATATGCGAAAGTTTAAAGCGATGAAAAATATACCGTATGTGGTGGGATTCATTGATTGCTCTCATATTAAAATCAAAGCCCCAGTTTCAAATAAAGATGCTTAACTCAACCGAAAGCACTTTTATAGTCTGCAGTTGCAAGCCGTTGTGGGTGCGGATAAAATGTTTATAGATGTATTCGCCGGGGAACCAGGCTCGTTACACGACAGTCGAATTTTGAGACGCTCCACCTTATATAAAAAAGCGACGGATAATATGGAATCGACCTTCCCTTTTAATTCGTTTTTGCTTGGGGACTCAGCGTATGGAAATTCCCAATGGTTAATAGGTCCCTTTCGTGATAATGGATTTTTGACACCGGCACAGAGGCAGTTCAATTTTATATATTCTTCAACAATTGTTGTTGAAAATGCATACGGACTGCTCAAAACAAGATTCCGACGATTACTTCACTTCAACGAAATTGTAGACTTAAGTTCAGTGGTCAAAATAATTATATGCGGATGTATTCTTCACAACATTTGCTGTTTAGAGCACGATAATATTGAAGATGAATCATGGAGAGAAGAAGAGGTTGTGAATATTGGGCGTTCTCAAGACAATGATAATTCAACTTGTAACGTAGCGTTACAATAAGGTATTTCCTTATTCACTTAATACTGAACCTCCCTGTAATTATTTTTCTATAGCATAGCCACCTGAACCTCCCTGTACTTATTCTTCTATAGCATAGTCAAAAACCACTTGTACTTATTCTTCTATAGCATACTCAACAACCACCGATAGCAAACCAATGAAAAACACAATAATAGTGTGTTGACTTCTCAACCAGTTTGCGGCACCACCCATATAAACATCGAATTTGCATTTTTGCAATTCAGTCCTCGCAGGTGAGCCAGCGGGAGTGGTTGTCTTTTTAAAGACAAAATCGCCACTCCGGCTAGCCAGCTGTGTGGAGGGGGCGCTGTCATGGCACGGGTCACCCTTCACCTAGGTAAGGACGAGCGGAGTGGATGCCTTTGGGCTATAGCCACCCGTCGCCCCCTGGGTGTTGAGGGGCCCGACGCCATGATGACTATGTCGCCCCTCCCACTCAGCTCCGGCTTCGGCCAGCTGAGTGGAAGGGGCGCCGTCATGGCACGGTAAGGCACCCAGGTAAGGACGAGCGGGGCGGATGCCTTTGTGCTATTGCCACCTGTCGCCCCCCTCGGTGTTGAGCTGCCCGACGCCTTAATGACTATATAACCCCCTCCCACCTGGCAACCCTGTTCGAGTGAAGAGTTGTTTAAAGTGAGCGCGCTAATAATTCGCAAATTTTATTATTTCTATAGACAGCTTAACAAAAACTGCCAAAAAGTATAAAAGTTCTGGTAACTTCCAAAGTGTGGAGCACGGAGTGCAGCCGAAATTTATCGTTTCAAGTGAAATTAGAGGAAATTATAATTCTACTTGTGATACTAAAGCGGTGATAATACAACAATAACAACAGCGGGAATATTACAATAGCAACAGGTGAGCCTCAATTGGTTGCCATAGAAACAAAGCAAATCTTTAAAGCTTAGCAAAGACGAGAACCAGGAGTGGAAACCTAACTATATGCTATACGTCAAATTACAGTGGAGACTTTACGTCTGTCAATTTGTTTTTGCCTCACTGCGCTTAAAGTCTACTTGTCAAATCCTTACCAGCTGTTGACAAGTCATATGGGTCAGCTGACTATCCGTAAATAATAAATAAATATCACTATAATGAGCTCTCGAAGTACAATAATTGATTCTATCAACTCCATAGCTGGTGAAATTAGAAAAAAATTGCAGGATTCTGGGAATATCAAGAGAGAAATCAAAAATGCAATCACAGAAGAAGTAGTTAAGTTAGTTGCTCTCGTTCCTCAAGTTGAAGCCCTAATTAATTCTGTTAACTCTGCCTGTGAGCCAAAAACTACTCATGGCGACATTAGACAGATAGTCCGTGAGGAAATTTCGGCTATCAGGGACTATATGACGCTCAATGCTACGTCAAAAACACCCAACGTTAGCTATGCTAACGTAACTGCTGGTAATAACACCCTATTTGAGCCTGCAGCCAAACCCAGCTTAGTTATCAGCGCTGCATCTGGAGCAAAAGCAAGCCATTCCGATGTTATCAAAGCTTTTCGTGGGGGAATAACCTTTAAAGATAAAAATTTTGCACCGGCTAAGGTGGTTCCAGTTTCGAATAATAAAGTACGCGTTGAATTTGATAATGCAGAACAACGGGACATAACTATGCAAAAACTGTCTAAAATTCCCACACTTAACACTGAAAAAGCAAGAAATAAAAATCCTCTCGTTATTTTAAAAGGAATACCCTTAGAAATTGAGCAGGGCGAACTGGTCGAAATTATAAAAATGCAAAACTCCGATGTACAAACAGAGTGCAATGAGGATAGGAGTATTAAATTACGCTTTGGGAAGAAAAACAGAAAAAATCCTCAACAATTTTATAATGCTGTCCTTGAAGTCACCCCCAAGATACGCAATGTTATGTTGACCTTAGGTCGAATAAATATCGACTACATGAGAGTTAACGTCGCAGACTTTAGTCCCTTTGTCCAATGCTTTAGGTGCCTTCAGTTTGGCCACACCAGAAACAGATATACCTCTCAATATGCACATTGCTCCCACTGTGCAGATGCCCAGCATGAGTATGCTAGTTGCCCATATAAGAATACAAGCGATAAGTTAAAATGTTTTAACTGCTCATTAAAAAATGCGAAAACAAATAGTAACTGCGACGAAAAACACTCAGCAACAAGCGACAAGAACTGTCCACAAATCAAGTTTATGCAGCATAAAATTCATTCTCGAACAAATTATGGCTGTTAAACCCTTAAGCTTAATACAGGCCAATGTTAATCACTGTAAAACTGCACATAACGAACTCTTAAAATATTTCTTCGAAAAAATCATCGACATAGCTTTAATATCTGAGCCGTACACGGGAAGGACCAACAAAGTAGAATCACTTATATCAGCCTCTGTATACCAATTCGAAAGTGGAAACCGTAAAGTTAAGTCCTGCATTCTAGTAAAAAACTCGGTGGGCGCTGTACTTGGCATTTCACAATACTCCACTCCCAACCTCACAGTAATTAAAATGTGCATCGGACAGCGGTCTTTATACATAGCTAATGCTTATGTAGAGCCAGGAGAAGATAAATATAATACTTTTCATGCAATTCACGAGTTTCTCTCAAAAACTTCTTGTTCACTGCAAAAAATGGCAGGTGATTTAAACGGATGGCACCCTCTCTGGGGTTCTAAAACAGAAAACACTAATGGCAAAACTATTGCAAATATAATTGCAGCAAACTCAATGGTAGTATGCAATAATGGCGTAGTCCCTACCTTTAGTGCAATGCGTCATGGCACTAGGGCCAGTTCGATTATCGATATTACGCTAGCATCAGAAAATCTTTTTAGCCGCGTCGAAGACTGGTGTGTAGATATAGATGCAATCCAAAATTCAGACCATAGTGCTATTACATTTAAAATTCGAAGTGATGCTCACATAAGCACATGTAAAAACAAATCTACGTACCTTTATAAAAACAAATCTGCAAACTGGGATGTTTTCAACAAAGTTTTGGAACAGAGTCTAAGGAACAAAGGAGTCCTAAATATAAACTTTACCGATATTACTTCTGATGGCTTGGAAACAGCCGTGAAAAGTATTAACGATGCTATTACCAAAGCTTGCCAATCGTCTATGAAGGAGCGCAAGGGTACAAAACCTTACAACCCATGGTGGAATATATCTCTGCAGCTATTGAAAGAAAACTGCATCAAGTTGCATCATAAATTAAACAGATTATCAAAGGCGAAGAAGCCCACGGATGAAGTCGCAAAAGAGCATGCCCTGGCCAAGACCGAATATGCTAAAGCTCTCAGAGAGGCATCCATAACCAACTTCAGAGAATTCTGCAACAGACAAGGAAAAGAAGATGTGTGGTCACTCACAAACAGGATTATAAAAGACGCTCCCTCTCATCGACCTCCTAAAACACTTTGCAAAGATGACGTATATACGGAAACGAGCCTTGAGACGGCACAAGCTTTACTCCAGCACTTTTATCCTGACGACAACGCAGACAGTACCGCTCACCACTTGTTTTTGCGGAGCAAAACTAAAAACAAATCAGCTATACCAAACGATGTCCCGTTCTCTGAAGGAGAAGTCCTGGAAGACATAACCACATTAAAACCCAACAGAGCCCCTGGTATAGATCACTTCACCTCCGATATATGTACTGCCTTTGCTAAGCCCCATATTTCATTGTTAACCTCGGTGTATAATGCCTGCCTCCGAACAGGATACTTCCCAAAACTTTGGAAAGAAGCTTACGTTAAAATTCTACCAAAAGGCAACAAGCTCGACTCTAACAGTTTGGATTCGTACCGTCCCATCGGACTACTACCAATACTGGCGAAAACCCTAGAAAAGCTAATAGCTAGCAGACTTGCTTTTCACTTAGGAAAGACGCAGTTCTTTCAACACAAGCAATTTGGATTTCGAGAGCAAACATCAATGGTGGATGCTCTGCGAAACGCTTTAACATGTGTTGAGAATTGCAAGCGACGCAAGATGCAAGTAATGTGGGTATCCTTAGATATCAAAGCTGCCTTTGATAATGCTTGGTGGCCGATGCTTTTGGCGCAACTCCAACGATACAAAGTACCATCAAACATATATAACCTTATCTGTAGCTACCTCGATGAGAGGACAGTCTCAATTGATTTCGCAGATGCCACAGCCAAAAAGAAAATGACCAAAGGGTGTGTTCAAGGTTCGGCGTGTGGTCCAATGTTCTGGAACATCATATTAGACGATCTGCTTGGCATGTCTTTACCCAGTGGATGCTCTATCCAAGCTTTTGCTGATGACGTCCTTTTGCTAGTCAGTGCAAAGTCAGCCACTGAACTTGAGAGAAGCACTAATGCTGCTTTCAATATAATACATCAGTGGGGGAAAAATGCTAAGCTAGTATTTGGCGCGGCGAAAACACAAGTTATGGCATTTACGAGAGCGGCTAAAACAGCTAAAATAGGAATGGATGGAACTCAACTCAACTTTGTTAATGAGATGAAGCTCCTTGGTGTCATTATTGACGAAAATTTAAGATTTGCAAAACATGCGAAGTATATTGTTGAGAAAGCCTATAAAATATTTAGAAATCTATGTAATTTCGTACGTCCTACATGGGGAGTCCATCCCGACAACGTTGTTATCATTTACCAGCAAGTCATAGAACCTACAATTACTTATGCTGCTAGCATCTGGGGAAGAGCAATAAAATGGTACTATATTCGAAAATTATTAAGATCATTTCAAAGACAATTCGCTATTCGCGCTATAAGAGCATTTCACACGGTCTCAGCTACGTCCGCGCTAGCACTGGCGGGGTTCATACCACTTCACCTAAAAATAGCGGAGTTAATGAAAATAGAAGAAGTAAAAATCAGTGGCAAATTAAACCAACAAAGCGAACTTAGTCTCCAGAAAAGAATGAAACAGCACCAACAACTGCACCTGGCTATCCGGAGAACAATAGAGTATAAAACAATGGAGACACAAGTCCAAATAAATGCTATAGAGCACGCTGATGCTACTCAAATTTACACATACGGAAGTAAACTTGACACTGGTGAATGTGGAGCAGCATTTGTAATTCGATACCCAAATACTCAGTGGGAAAACAAAACATTAAAACTCCACGAGAGTTGCAGCGTATTTCAAGCGGAGGCGCTAGCAATCGACGCGGCGCTAGAGTGGGTGGAACTGGCCTCAACCGCAACCCATGTTCAACTCTGTACTGACAGCATGTCCTGTTTGGAAGCCATTAAAAACCAAAGCAATGACATGCCACTTATAGCTTCCATACATGAGCGACTTCAACGACTCTCCAAACGCAGCATTATTGAGTTCAGCTGGGTCAAGGCTCATGTTGGAATAGAAGGAAACGAGTTAGCCGATTATTATGCCAAACAAGCAGCAACAAATCCAGGAGAAATCAAACTTTCAGATTTTCCAATGAGCTATGCGAAACGTCAAATTCGTTTAGAAACAGAAGCCTTATGGCAAAGTGAATATGAAGAAGCAACTACAGGTAGTACAACCAAATTTCATTTTAAATCCCCAACGGATGTAAAAGCATATGCGAAAGTCTTTGGTATATCATTTGAGATGACCCAACTGCTCACTGGTCATGGCTACCATAAAGAATACCTGAAGCGCTTTAAAATCATCGAAAGCGACGCTTGCCCCTGTGATCAGGAAACGATACAAACGTTATACCATCTGCTACAGGATTGTCCCCGATACGCTAGAAAAAGGCACCGTCATATCACATTGTGCGAAGAAACCCAGGTACCCCCATTTAATGTACTGGCAATCAGCACCGATAAACATCTCGTGAAGTCATTGAAAAAACTAGTTTTTGATATTATTAGTACTGTAAAAGGTTTCAATAATATGCTGAATTAAATTATAATATGTATTTATTAGAAGCAATATAATAATATATATTACAAAAAAAAAAAAAAAACAAAAAAAAAAAGTGTTGACGAATGTATATAAATATTCATGTTTAACATGTCAGCCTGTATCCATTCGCAGGCGTTATTATCATTCAAACCATAAACCAGTATGCAGAGCTTACAACAATTGTCCTATTGCAGGAAAAAAAAAAAAAATAAATAACTAATTCTGTTATTATTATTGTACTCATATGTAATTATTGTTAAGATATGAACATGAACATGGTAATAAATTTTCCCGAAGCGTAGTAAACGCCTGGGGACCAAAGGAAAAAAAAACCCCCTCCCACTCAGCTCCGGCTTCGGCCAGCTGAGTTGAAGGGGCGCTGTCATGGCGCGGGTCACCCTTCACCCAGGTAAGCGGGGCGGGTGCCTTTGTGCTATTGCCACCCGTCGCCCCCTGGGTGTTGAGTGGCCCGACGCCATGATGAATACATAACTCCCTCCCCCTCAGCTCTGGCCTCCGATAGTTGAGTGGAAGGGGCGCCGTCATGGCACGGGTCACCCTTCACCCAGGTTAGGACGAGCGGGGCGGATGCGTTTCTGCTATTGCCATCTGTCGCCCCCCTGGGTGTTGACCTACCCGACGCCTTAATGACTTTTCCCCCCTCCCCCTCAACTCTGGTTTCGGCCGTGAGCCGATGCGTGCGCATAAGGGGCTACCGCTGTGCCGTTAGGGTGCACTTCCCCTCCACGCACGGATCGAACCACGGTGTATCGGCTGGTACAGCCCCGCCCCTCTTACGCACCTTCTATTAGCGTGCAACTAGGGAGGCGGGGGGTCCAGCGGTGAAACCAGCACTAACGAGTCCTCGCAGTTTCTCCCGCAGGTGACTGACCCCGCCGACTACCAAGGCTGCCGAAGAAGAGCAATTAGCCCGATCCTGTTGAAGCCGACCGACCAATACCAGCCCGTTGGTACGCCCATCCTACCCTGCCCGGAACACGCAACCGCTGTCCAGGTAAACCCCGTCGCCAGCCTATTTCCCCTCTCACCCGGCCCTGGTATGCCCTCCGTAGCCCACCCCCGCTGCCGTTGCATCGTCGCCCCTCTGGTGCCGCCGCTGCATCCGTCACGCCGCTGCTACGACGACCGTTGGCCGCTCGCCATCCTACCGCCGTTAAGCCGCTGCATCCGTCATGCCACTGCTACGACGACCGTTGGCCGCTTGCCATCCTACCGCCGTTAAGACGCTGCTTCTATCCCGCCGCTGCTTCCGTACCGCCGTACGAGTCGTTACCTGTTACCCGACCGTTCGACCGCCCTACCGAATCTCCCCTACTCCAACGACCGTTAGCCACCTCGCCATCTTGCGACGGAAAGCTGCTGCCCGCCTAATACCTCCAGCCGTGTGTGCCTGTATTCGTAACACATAATATTGTGTACTTATTCAGTAGAGGTTTGTGGGACGTTTACTCGACTCTGGATTGACTGAGCGTTACCCCAGCCTTAGACAAAACCCACCTCATAAATGGCGCCCAAACAGGGACCCTACTCCGCAGATGACCGTGGAAAAACAACTACAACCACCACCAACACTGCCGGGCGGGTTCAACGAACACGACGCTAGAAACAACACACACATCGGCTCCGGAAGGCACGCTGCTGAACACCGACTCGCTCAATTGAATCTACCTACTTAGGAGGGAGAAGCTGATCGAGGAGTGTAAGGAACACCGAATCGACGTGGAAGGCTAAACCGTAGCCGAGATTTGTCGCGCACTGAGTACTTACGTGCGAGCGAAACGCGCCAGAAAATCCAGTGAAGACCTGCTGAAAGGGCTGGAACGAGAAGTGAACGAGGAAGAGGGGAAGTCCGCTATGCTACCTCAGCCAACAACAAAGCCGATCCCCTCAATCCAGATCCACAACCGCACGGAGAGAGAACGCATCACCGAAACGAGACGAAATGAGCGACTGTTAACTTATGAATACCGTTCGCCGCTGGGATTTTCACTTTTCGGGAGAGGAGTCACTGCACGAATTTCTCGAGAGGATAGAGGAGCTCGCCGAGTGCTACCGCATCCCCGTCGACCGGCTCCTCCCAACGCTGCCGGAGCTTCTACGCGGGAAAGCACTGCAATGTTACCGCGTCCGTAGGCAACACATACACCGCTGGAGCGATCTGCGGAGGGAGGTGCAACATTTTTTTCTACCTAAGCGACACATACGACATTTGGAAGAGGCCATCCGACAACGCAAACAGCAAGGCCGTGAGAAGACCAAGGACTACATCCTCGCACTGGAAACGCTGATCCGCCAACACCCGACGATGTGCGAAGAGAATCACCTTGAACGGATCTACGATGGTCTACGCGTGGAATACCGCCTTTTCGTCAAGCACAGCGAGTTTAGGACGATCGAGGAGCTTCTGGAGCTAACGGAAGAGTATGAGCTGTTAAGAGGCGAGGAAGCAAAACAGGGAAAAATGGTGGTCCACAGCCTATACCACCTACCCATGGAATACGACAGCAAGGAGTGCTGTTGGCGCTGCAAGGAACGCGGGCACCACCGCTTCCAATGTAAGGGCTCCTGGAGGAAGTTCTGCTCCCGGTGTTGCCAAGACAACATCCTCTCCAGGGACTGCCCATGCCACCCGACTAGTCCAATTACCGATAACGCATCCCGAACGCCGCCCAACGCTATCAAAGGAATCCGCCAAGCACCGTATATCCGTCCAGAGAAGCCGAGGGAACCACCCGCCGGCAAATCAACCGCAAAAACAAAAGTAGATGGCCGATTCTACATACCAGTGGTCATCGAGGGCATGAGCGTGCGCGCACTAGTGGACACCGGCGCCACCCTATCCTACATAGATGACACCGTACGGAAACACCTAGAAAAGAACAACATTAAGGCGCGCCCCAACAAGCGAAGCATCCAGCTGGCAGATCAGACGTGTGTCTTTACCTCGAACTCCTACCCGGCAAGGATTGTGTATCAAGGACGAGCCACAGACGCGATTCTGTCCGTCATCCCAAACTTGGACGAACAGGTAATCCTCGGAATGGACTTCCTAAGAAAAAGGGGAATCATCCTCACGCTGGATGGTCAGCCGCTGGAGGCCACCGTGACCAATAGAGCACCCGAACTGGATACGCTATGTGCATTGACAAGCCGAGAACACCTGAGCGATGACCAAAACACGGAACTGGGAAACTTCCTGGCACATCATCAAAAGCGGTTTGGCGAAATTATCGGACCAAGCACTGCAGCCGAGCGTACGATTCGTCTCAAATACAACCGACCGCTGAAGCAACGATACTACCCCCACAACCAGGCTATGCAACAAGTCATAAACGAAGAGGTAGACGAGTTATTAGCAGGAAGAAGAATAGAACCATCGCGAAGCGCGTACAGCCTCCAAATCGTGCTAGTCCGCAAAAAACAGGGCACTTGGAGGATGTGCATAGATTACCTCAGCTCAACGCCGCCAGCGAACCAGACGCTTACCCGTTGCCGCAAATTGGAGCCATTCTCGACCAGCTGAAAGAGGCGAAATTCATCTATACTATTGACTTGAAGAACAGCTATTGGCAGATCCCGCTCGCCAGAGCATCTCGACCATATACCGCATTTACAGTTCCTGGCAGGGGATTGTTCCAGTGGAAAGTCATGCCACTTGGCCTACACTCTGCTCCGGCTACATTTCAACGCGGTCTGGATTCGATACCTGGGGCCGAACTCCAACCAAAAGTTTTCGCCTACCTGGATGATATCATCGTATTGGGAGATACCTTCGAAGAACACTTGGCGATCTTGAGGGAAGTGCTCGAGTGCCTACAACGACACAAGATGCAAGTAAACTTCGAAAAGTGCAGCTTCGTCCAACAACAACTCCATTACCTAGGACATATCATCAGTTCGAAAGGAATTCACACCGATCCAGCAAAAGTATCCGCTGTACAGGAGATTCCCGCACCGAAAACGCTCAAAAAGCTCCGCCGTTTCCTTGGACTCGCGTCCTGGTACCGCCGCTTCGTCGCAGACTTCTCTACGCTCGCCGCGCCGCTTAACCAACTGCTGAAAAAGAGACAGGTCTGGAAATGGAAGCCGCAACAAAATCACGCTTTTAAAGCACTCAAGATTAGATAAGCTTTCCAGCGCGCCAATACTTTGTTGTCCAGACTTCTATCGACCGTTTTTTCTCCAGGCCGATGCGAGCGGGGAGGGCCTGGGCGTCGTGCTCTATCAACGCCATTCCGACCACGAGAATGTAGTAGCTTACGCCAGCCGAAGCCTAACCCAGCTGGAAAAGCGATACTCGGCCACCGAACAAGAACGCCTCGCCGTGCTATGGGGCATCCGTAAGATGAGACCGTATCTGGAGGGGTATCACTTCACCGTCATCACCGACCACCACTCACTAAAACGGCTGCACTCGCTCCAAAACCCCTCTGAACCTCTGGCAATATGGGCACTGGAATTACAACAATATAACTTCGAGATAGAATACAGGAAAGGAGCACAGAATGTAGTAGCCGACGCGCTCTCCCGCTGCCCGCTAAAACACGCCGAAGAAGACATTTTGTATACCATAACCAACGGAACAAACGACTGGCACGAGAGGAATGCAAGACAAGTGCAGGAACAACCGCAGGCACATCCAAATTACCAGATCGTCGATAACCGACTCTTCCGCCATATTGCCCCGAGGAGTCAACTCTCGCGGTCACCGCAATGGAAGCTATGCGTCCCAGCCGACGGACGAAAAGACTTACTATAGGAATTCCACGACGCCGCTGCCGCCGGATATCTCGGAGTGAAGAAAACGCTCAAAAGAGCGCAGCAGAACTATTACTGGCCCGGGATGTTCCGCGACGTACTAACACACGTACGGAAGTGTATCACATGCGGGGAATACAAAGTCGAGCAAACACGCCCAGCAGGATTGATTGCAACTATGCAATCATCACGACCGTGGGAAATAGTAACCGCTGACTTCGTGGGACCACTGCCTCGTTCCAAGCAGGAAATACGTGTCTCCTCGTCATGGTGGATAAATTCTCCAAGTGGGTGGAGTTGATCCCAGTGCGTCAGGCGACAACGGCAAGCGTGATCAAAGCACTCCAAGAAAGAGTCATATATCGATTTGGCTGCCCGAAAACCTTCCTCACCGACAATGGCAAACAATTCATCGGGGAGGCATTAGCAACGTTTTTGAACGACCACCGCATCGATCACAAGTTTACGGCAGCCTACGCACCGCACGAAAACCCCACCGGGCGAACCAACCGAGTCGTGAAAACCATGATAGCTCAGCGATGCAAGGACGACCACCGCACCTGGGACCAGGAGATTCCGCAAATAGCATTCGCGATAAACACGGCTAGCCACGAATCTACAACAGCATCGGCAGCAGAAATCAATTTCAGTAGACATCTTACGGCACCACAGCAAGTGCGCACGGAGGGAGCAGTTCCAGCAGAGCCACCAACCGTACCACCGTCCATCACCAAGTTATGGGACAAGACAAAAGGGCACCTAGCCAAAGCTTCAAAGCAACAGAAAAAACACTACGACTTACGCAGACGGCAATGGAAGCCACGCATAGACGTGCAGGTGATGAAAAGGGACCACCCACTCTCATCCGCGGCAGACAAATTCGCCCAGAAGTTAGCACCAAAATTTTCCGGCCCGTACTTGGTGATGGAATATGTTTCCACGAACACGGTGAAATTAGGCCACCCGGAGCAACCAAAGCGACAAGACGCACACCCGCACTTGCAAGATTTAAAGCCGTACGAATCATAAACAACCCGTTTATCTCTTCAATGCAGGAACCAAACCGTTCAACATGAGTCGAAAACACCGGCAACCCATACCACCGGACTCACCGAAACCAATACGGCCGTGGCGCCCACCGTTTGAGGCAACATTATGGCCGGCGAACAAGCCAAAACTCCAAAAAATACAGATTTTTTACGGCCCACCAATCTACGACCACCTAATGGCCATCAGGGAACAGGAGTTGGCACCAGAGAGAGAAAAGGCCGACCCGCACGCAAAACAGGTGCCCGCAGAAAAGGCTATAAATGAACGACGGACCCAGATGGATTTATTAAAGAAATTACATTAAAGCAACAGAAACGGGGCGACACCGAAGACAACCACACGAAGAAAACATCATACGAAGAGGGTGACCCTTATCCCGAACAGTTCTCCAGGGAACTAAAACAAAGCGCACGAACCACAAGGACAGGAAGAGCTACACGTTCCGCTGAAAACCAAGCGGGTCAAGGTAAAAATGATGGGCGAAATACAGGCGACAGTTTCACTGATGGGGGTAAAATGAGTGGTACCAGTCGAATGAGACACCAAGAGAGGAGGCCGAAATACAACTTTTTTATACTTTTATACCATTTACAAAAACTTGTTAGACTTAAGACAGAAATGAAATGTGAATTATTTTTCAAACTACGAAAAAAGGAAGAAAAAAAAATATATATATACATATATATATATATATAACATTATAAAGGGAACAAGAGAAGTACGACAACGGATACAGTTTAGTACGACACCACCCCCGACAAAAAAAAAAAAAAAAATTTTTTTTCAGAACAATACTTTTTTGCGATTGAACCTGAAATGTTAATATTAACTCTGTTAGATATAAGTGGAATGACTCTGCTTCGCCCGCACGCACACCGGCATAATACTTAGGCCATGCCTGGAGATCCACCTTTCCCCACCGCAGCTTTCCGTCAACCGAAGTGGGAGGGGGACTGTAACGTAGCGTTACAATAACGTAACCCCCCCCCCCCCCTGCATTTCCTTATTCACTTAAACCTGAACTTCTCTGTATTTATTTTTATATAGCATAGCCATCTGAACCTCCCTGTACTTATTCTTCTATAGCATAGTCAACAACCACTTGTACTTATTCTTCTATAGCATACTCAACAACCACCGATAGCAAAACTATGAAAAACACAATAATGGTGTGTTGACTTCTCAACCAGTTTGCGGCACCACCCATATAAACATCGAATTTACATTTTTGCAATTCAGTCCTCGCAGGTGAGCCAGTGGGAGTGGTTGTCTTTTTAAAGACAAAATCGCCACTCCGGCTAGCCAGCTGAGTGGAGGGGGCGGTGTCATGGCGCTGGTCACCCTTCACCCAGGTAAGGACGAGCGGGGCGGATGCCTTTGGGCTATTGCCACCCGTCGCCCCCCCCCCCCCTGGGTGTTGAGCGGCCCGACGCCTTAATGACTATATAACCCCCTCCCCCTCAGCTCTGGCCTCGGCTAGTTGAGTGGAAGGGGCGTCGTCATGGCACGGGTCACACCCTTCACCCAAGTAAGGACGAGCGGGTCGGATGCCTTTGTGCTATTGCCACCCGTCGCCCCCCTGGGTGTTGAGCTTCCCGACGCCTTACTGACTTTGCCCCCCTCCCCCTCAACTTTGGTTTCGGCCGTGAGCCGATGCGTGCGCATAAGGGGCTACCGCTGTGCCGTTAACGTGCACTTCCCCTCCGCGCACGCATCGACCCACGGTGTATCGGGTAGTACAGCCCCGCCCCTCTTACGCACCTTCTATTAGCGTGCAACTAGGGAGGCGGGAGTGTCCAGCGGTAAAACCAGCACTAACGAGTCCTCGCAGTTTCTCCCGCAGGTGACTGACTCCGCCGACTACCAAGGCTGCCGAAGAAGAGCGATTAGCCCGAACCTGTTGAAGCCGACCGACCAGCCCGTTGGTACGCCCATCCTACCCCGCACGGAACACGCAGCCGCTGTCCAGGTAAACCCCGTCGCCAGCCTATTTCCCCTCTCACCCGGCCTTGGTACGCGCTCCGTAGCCCACCGCCGCTGCCGTCGCATCGTCGCCCCTCTGGTGCCGCCGCTGCTTCCATCCCGCCGGTGCTACGCCGACCGTTGGCCGTCCGCCATACTACCGCCGTGCCCATCCCGCCTTGCTGGTGCCGCCGCTGCCACACTAACCGTTGGCCGTTCGCCACCCTACCGCCGTTAAGCCGCTGCATCCGTCACGCCGCTGCTACGACGACCGTTGGCCGCTTGCCATCCTACCGCCGTTAAGCCGCTGCTTCTATCCCGCCGCTGCTTCCGTACCGCCGTACGAGTCCGCCCGTTACCCGACCGTTCGACCGCCCTACCGAACCTCCCCTACTCCAACGACCGTTAGCCGCCGCTCCGCCCTCGCCATCTTGCGACGGAAAGCTGCTGCCCGCCTAATACCTCCAGCCGCGTGTGCGTGTGTTCGTAACACATGAATATTGTGTATTTATTCAGCAGGGGTTTGTGGGACCTTTACTCGACTCTGGATTGACTGAGCGTTACCCCAGCCTTAGACAAAACCCACCTCATAAACTGGAAATCGGCGTGACGTAGTTTTTGAAAACCTTATAAATTCAAATGTTATCCATTTACCCTAGCATTTCTCTTGCTTCAAATATAAACCACCTGTTTTGTTGAAAATCTTAATCCATATAAGAAAATAATGGGAATACAGTTTTGTATGGTTCAATAAATAAATCCATTGTTTTTAATTAAATAATTCAAGACAACAAAAGCTTTTGACTGTTGCGTAAAGTTTGCAATAAAAATAGTACATATTTACAGTGTTCAAAATTCAAGGTAGAATGCACACATTCGTAAAAGTATTCGATATACACAAAATAACCAAAATATCTCACACTTCAATTTTCTTAAACTATTATAAACACAAAATAACTCAGAATAAACATTTCTTAAAACTATTCTATTCACACAAGACAACAAAAACGAGACTTCAATTACTCTTATAAGTACTTCCACTATGCACAGATAAAATATCACATATTTACATTCTAGCTAGGTAACAAAAAATACACTTCAGTTATTCTTATAAATACCTTCACCATATATAGATAAAATATCACATATTTACATGTTAACTAAAAAATTCATTTCTTTATTAAGGAAAATATCACACAAAAAATACATTCAACATTCTGCTTAAGCTGCTGCACCTGTTCCATTTTCTCCAGCTTCTTCCTGGTGTAGTCTTCCAGCAGTTTCAGTTTTTTATCAGCAGTTTATTTTTTATGTTGTAACTTCATGGCCGACATTTTTTGCTTAAAATTTGCTTGACGTCTACAACCATTTGTTTGCTGCAAACTCGAAGAAGCTACGCTTGTAGTGCTTGGCGTAGTTTGCGAATTTTTTGGTGTTGGCTTCGAAATGCTGGAATCAGAACTTGAGCTTTTTGAAGTGCTGAGTTTTTGGTGCTCGTCGGAGTGTGTTTGATTAGGGCTCAAAGGTTTTCCAAACAAATTAATTGAGTGCTTGTTGGAAATCACAGGACTATCTCCAAATATCTCGTCGAGAAGATCCGAATATGCGCTTGTAAGGAGTAGAGCCGGTTCTTCTATTGTTGTCGCTGCTATGATTATACGCCCTCACCAGATTTTTAAATTTTGGATACGAGCATGTCGATAGTTGTGGGTTGGCTCTGTAAAAATAGTACAAAATAAAATTTTTTTATCAGATCGATCCATATTTTAAACTTACCAAAACACCTTGACCCTCCAAATCTAGCAGCACATTCTGCATTCCAAATTTCATCTTTCGTGCATGGAGAAATTCATCTTTTATCGCTATATATGCACTTAGGAACACTCTAGTCTCTTCCATGGTCCACATTCTCTTTTCCCTAAAAGTGAAATTTATTTTAGTAACACTTAAATAGTTTCGCATGTAAACAAACTATTTTCCTTATATTTTCTATAAGTTGTAGACTTTTCCGTGGTTTTGCTTTTAAATATGGTGAAATCTTTTATGTATACACATATGTACATATATTTATTTCAGTGCTACCAACTCAAAAGTGGTTAGCTGTCAAAAAATCACCTGCAGAATATAAAAGGAACAGAACTGCTATACGGATCAGAAATTGTACCAGATAAATATCAGGATCAGAACGTTGTTGTTGCATTTGCATGTTAAATTTCTCTCCGTATCTGATTCACGTCTCATTGGAGCGTAACTAATATGGTAGTAAAAGATGCAAATAAACATGCATAGATATTGCCCAGTAACATATTAGCAATATAATCTAAAAATTTCCATGCATTGTTCATATACATTTTGGCCTTTAATTCTCCAATATGCCGATTTGTCGATTTAACAGAGCTTATGGCAATTTTTATTTCCTAATTGAAAAACCTCATCATATTCTGCCGAAAAATTATTCGCGCCGTCGACCAACCAAATTTTCAGCAGCTATGTTGCAGTTGCTACACGAGTTTTACCCGGTTCTGGCCTGGATTCGCACTGTGACGTCATATTGTATATGTGCTATTGTTGTTTATCACATGTCAGTACAAAGTAAGAATTTTACACTAATTTCATAGATAAAAATTAAGAAATGGGAGCGGCGAAATGAATTAAAGTAATTTTGCCAAGAAAATAACATTTTGTCTTAAAAGAGCAATAAATTCGTTTATTTTAAAATTAATAATTAATTCCCAATTTTGCTGTCAGTTGATTAAAGCTGAACGGCAACTCTTTTAACCACCGACGATACATAATTTGGCTCGTGGCTATCAGTGTTGCCAGAAAAAAATTTCTTTGAGGCTAGAATCTAGAAAAAAAGGGATAGAAAGAGCTAAATTTCTTCAAGAAAATCCAAAGCCCGTTGCAAAACAGCTAAAAGTATATATATATTTTTCAATGTAAGTTTTCACATTTATTTCAAATCAAACTTATAAAAACACAAAATAAAAAAATAAGGTACAAGGGAGGTACATACATAATGTTGTTTTTGCAGACTATTTTATATTTTTAAATAACAAAAATACGTTTTTTTTTTACTTTTATTTTGCCATTTGGTGGTAAAGTATCGTTAAAAAGTAAGAAGTATTTTTCACTACTGCAATGACGGCACGGCTATAGGTTCGCCAAAAATACGACTTGCCAAAATGTTTGCCGATGAAAATTAATTTAAATTTTTCCAATTTTTTATTCAATTTTTAACGTCCTACGGGTGTACGAATCACCATTAAAATACACGTGTGCGATATTCAAGTTTATGTTGGAACGAGATATGTTTGAAGGGCCTTAGGCAAGGTGCACACGAGGCTACGCGTCATAGACGCGTATTAGATGCTGCAGGCGAAATCTGTACGCTTTGTTGTCGAACACACGTACTTGAATGGAAAGCTGCATATGAGGCGTCAGCTGCATGAAGGCGACAAAGCATCAAAGTTTCATGTAGCTACGCGTACAGCAATGTTGGTCGCTAAGCGTAAATACGCGTAGAAAAGAGCAAGAAGAAGATGTTTGTTTACAATTTGTCGTTTGCAATTTTTGAATTGAAATTTCTTTTTTTCAATTATGAGCGGTGGTGAAAACTTTTCTTTTTAATTGTATACACAATCAACTTTTGTATAATGGCATAAATTAATTTGTTTTTTTTTAGAAATATTTTTCCTTTTGTAGCGAAGCTTGGAAGTAGCTACGTATGCAGATCTTGAAGTGTAGAGGAATTGTAGCTACATGACCTACCTATAACGCGTAGCATCGTATGGACCTTGCCTTAGACTTCCAAATCTATGATTTCGTCCTCATAAGATGAATTATTATTTTTGCTATAATCGTAAATATTTTTTATGTTCATTAAATTTAAAAGATCGTTGTTTATTTCCAAGTCATGTGTTTGCTTTCAACCAAGCTCATGTTTGAAAACGTTCTTTCAACTTCAGCATTACTTAGTGGCAGCACAAGACATATAAGCACAAAATCGACAAGCTTTTGGAGTTATGTATACCATTATACGCTGTTGCAGCCAAAGAAAAACACACTGGCGATGTTGAATTGGCAATTCCATTTATTCAAGTGATTCCTCTTTCTTATTGCTAAGTGCTTACGGCTCTATTTTTTCGTATCATAAAAAGAGATCCCGTATTATAACATAAATTGAGTAACAAATGTACTCAACAAATATACACATCATAACTTACATACTGCTGAATTTGTCTATAGCATCCTAAATAAAATCAAGTAAAGGTGTCTAAGTTCGGGTGTAACCGAACATTATATACTCAGCGTAAATATAAATTACTTTTCTACATAACACGTAGCACCGCCCGTTTACAAAAAATTCTCCCCATTTCCTCTTACAACAAAACTTAATAAGTGAGATATCATTGATTCAAAACTATTTTATGTTATGTTATGAAGTTGTGTATATATATTTTTCTTATAGCAGAAATATTTCTAGTAAAAATGGACGGGATCGGTTAAACACCACGGCAACTTAGATAAAAAAACAGGTTTAAAAGGGTCGTATACTAGAATAATAAGCTATATATTCTAGTATACGCCCTTTTAAACCTGTTTTTTATCTAACTTGCCGTGGTGTTTAACCGATCCCGTCCATTTTTACTAGAAATATTTCTGCTATAAGACAAATATATATACACAACTTCATTGCGATCCCTTAATTTTTCTTCGAGTTATGGCTCCCGAAACATAGAAAATTGCTTAGTCTTAAAAGTGGCGGTGCCACGCCCTTTTTTTAAATTTCAAGTTTTTCCTACTTATTTGTTATAAAACCATTTGGGGAATGAAATACCGTTAATATAAAGCTCTTTTTTGCAAAGATATGACTTATTTTATTCGTCCACGACCCTTTTAAAAATCATTTAATAAAAGTGGGCGTGGTCCTTAACCGATTTCGTTAATTTTTCTTCAAAGCATTCCTTATAGTAAAGGCAACCTCTTTGCCGAATTTTGTTACGATAGGTTTAACAATTTTTGATTTATGATTAATAATATTTGTAAAATTAATTTTATCACAAGTGGGCGGCGCCACGACCATTTTAAACATTTTTATCAAGAGTCTCAGTATCAGTCAACGCGTCAAATTTCAACATTCTAGGTGTATTATTTACTAAATAATCAGTTTTTTTGTGTTTTCCAAAATGTTATATATATAAAAAATGGGCGTGGTTATCATCCGATTTCGCTCATTTTCAGTACCAATCTATTATTGGTCCAGGTAAGCTCATGTACCAAATTTGGTGAAGGTAACCCAATATTTACTCAAGTTATCGTGTTAACGGACAGACGGACGGGCGGACATGGCTCAATCAAATTTTTTTTCGATACTGATGATTTTGATATATAGAAATCTATATCTATATCTATATCGATTCCTTTATACCTGTACAACCAAGTTAATATACACTGTGTGCAAAGCGCGCTGAGTATAAAAATACACCGTAATATGGTGCGATACCCTTTCATTGCCTACTAAATCACAATGCTTTGTTGCGTGGAATGTATATACATTAGGGCGGGTCGATTTAAAAATCGCTCATTGCTCTGGGAAAATCGTATTCTAGGGATCAAAATAAGAAACTTTGCCGAAGGAACCATACCTCCAAAACGAATTCTGATGTCCCCCCCCCCCCCCCCCTTTGGGTCGAACTTTTGGGTAGGGGCAATTTCAATTCTACCTGCTGTGTCTTGTGGTGGCTTAAAAAAAACAACACAAGCAATTTTACGATCTGCAATTGTGTCACAGTGATACCTTCATTTTTTAAAACGGTTGAATAAAAAACCCACACAACTATGTTTACGACATGCAAATGCATCACAGTGATGCCTTGGTTTTAAAAGGGGGTTGTAAAAACGCTAATTTCTAATCATTTTTTTTTATTTCTTTTCTATTACTAAGTTAAATTCATTTTTTCATTTACATATGTTCTGACTAAATAAATTTCTAAAAAGAAAAATTAACTCCAAAAAGAAAAGCCATAGGCATTCCAAAGTGGCATTTTTCAAAATTTACCCCTACGACCCAAAGGGGGGGACATCAGAATTCGTTTTAGAGGTATGGTTCCTTCGGCAAACTTTCTTATTTTGATCCCTAGAATATGATTTTCACAGAGCAATGGGCGATTTTTTTGCGTCCCCACAAATCGACCCGGCCTAATATACATACATACATATCGACGTATTAATATAAATACAATGCGAGTAACTTTGTAGGCGACAGACAAAGTAGGCTAATTAAAATAAATGCAAGTACATATATGATGATATGAGAGCGAATGAGCATAACTATGTAATTAGCCAGCGTAAGTAAATGATTAAATTAGAGATGATGTATGTAAATATGAAAGTAAGTATAATGCGCTGACACAGTGGCGTGAATCGGATCAAACATGCTCCCCCGTTGAAAAGCCTGCGTTGCAATCTGAAATTGGTAATGGTGCTGTTTTGCGTATTGGGCGACGTTGGTACCCTTTGTGGTTTTGATGTCTACAACTCGAACCTTGCCATCAGAACCTGGAACAATGTTTACAATTCTTCCAAGAAGCCACTGCTGCGGGGAAAATTTTCTTCGTCTATAATAACCATTTCTCCCACCTTTATGTTAGTTTCTGGTTTTAGCCATTTGGACCGATGTTTTTTTTTTTTTTTAACTCGGACGTTGTGGCAGCGCACTGCCCTCAAGTGGCCCGATGAAACCAGGCTAATCCTGTTTTTTTTTTTTTAATTCATACATACTTTTTTGTTTTTATTTTTTTTTTTGTTTTTTTTTTTGTTTTTTTTTATTTGCGTTTGTATCCTAATTCTTATTTATGTGTTACTTATAATTTTTTTGTTACCGAGTCTTTGAGAGGCAGTGGCTTCTTAAGCGCCGAGATCTCAAACCGCTCAGCTACAGAGAAACTCATCAGCTGAGAAATATAGATTCACAAAATACAATAGACTAAAAGTATAAATATAATTTTTTAATTATAAAGAGAAGATAGAACCGTCTTTTTTATGGCAAAGAGCGAGTCCGAAACATCAATTATTCTCGGGTGAGAGTTATAATCTTCACACAAACATCGAAAAGGTTCGTGTAGTTGGAAATTGCTTCTGCATTGTTTAAGAATTATATGTTTATAATGCCTTGAAACTCGGCATGGAACATTCAAGTTTACTTCGTTCAATAGAAATGGGCTTGAAAGCGATCCATTTAAAAGTCTAGCCATAAATAGTACACCTAGCATTTCTCTACGACTTGCAAGGGTAGGAAGATTTATTAGTTTAAATCGATTAGTGTAAGGAGGAAGATTATACGGAGAGTCCCATTGAAGATTTCTAAAGGGGAAAAGTAAAAACTGTTTTTGAATTGATTCTAGTCTATCCACATGAACTTGATAACGCGGATTCCAAATTATCGATCCATATTCTAATATCGGCCTCACCAATGATGTAAAAAGGGTTTTTGTAACGTAAGGATCACTAAACTCCTTTGCCCATCTTTTCACAAATGCTAAAACTCCTCTCGCTTTATTGACTGTGGCATTAATATGAGGGTTGAAACTAAGTTTGCAATTCATTGTAACTCCCAAGTCGACAAAAAAACCAACGCTTTCCAGAGTTTGGCCATTAATTGTGTAGGAAGCTGGCTGTATGTTCCCACGTGAAAAACACATGGATTTACATTTTTCTATGTTGAGAGGCATAAAATTCGCATTACACCAAGTAACTAAACGATTTAAATCCGCCTGGAGTACAGAACGTTCTACAACCGACGCGTATGACTTAAAAAGTTTTACGTCGTCGGAATACATTAAAATTTTAGAATATTTTATAGTTGTGGAAACATCGTTTATAAAGATCAAAAACAGAATAGGACCGAGATGGCTGCCCTGAGGCACACCGGAGGGAACATCGATGACATTCGAACAAATTTTTTTAAAAATGACTCTTTGAGTTCTACCGCAAAGATAGCAGGAGATCCAGCGAGTTAGGCCAGGTTGAAAACCAAGCAATTCGAGTTTATAAACAAGTAATGAGTGGCGTACTTTGTCGAATGCTCTGCTGAAATCAGTGTATATAACGTCGGTATGATGATTGTTTCTAAACCCATTAAAGACGTGAGTTGTAAATTCAAGCAAATTGGTTGTGGTTGATTTGGCTCTACAAAAGCCATGCTGAGAACTATCTATCAATGTAGAAATCGAAAATGTAAGGTGATTAGTAACGATTGCTTCGAAAAGCTTAGGGATAGCGGAGAGCTTTGCTATTCCACGATAGTTTTCAATAGACGACTTGCTTCCTTTTTTATGGAGTGGGATAAGAAAAGATTCCTTCCAAGCCGTCGGGAAAATGCCGTTTTTTAAAGAGAGGTTAAACAGATCAGTAAGGGGCTGGTAAATGTATTCCGCACATTTTTTAAGAAAACATGTTGGGATCAAATCGGGACCGTATTTGAAGGATTCTTTTAGGGTCTTTAGATGTAGTAGAACATCTTCAGGCAGCAAATGTGGGGCATATATTGAGTTACTAGAATGGAGCTCATACGGATAATTTGTAGGTGATGAATCAACCACAGCAGAGTAATTAGAGTGAAAGAATTGAGCGAAGAAGTTTGCAATCTCTTGATCGTCGCTGGAAATGCTATTTCTGAAATTCATGGCAGAAGGAAATCCGTTAGTTCTGCGTTTAGAATTTACGAAATCGTAAAAAGACTTCGGGTGGCAAATAATGTTTCTTTTAATTTTTTACTTTATTTATAACACTTTTTATTAAGTTCAAAATACTTATGACGGAAAATAGCGTACTGTGCATAATGAGAATGTAAACCGGTTCTCTTATATAATTTGAATAAACGTGATTTCATATTTTTTAAAGCTTTTAAATCTTTAGTAAACCAGGCTTGCACTGGTTCAATGTACGAGCATTTGCGTTTGGGCACATGTTTTTCAAATAAAGTATAAATGGTCTTATTAAAATGTAAAACGTTTTCCTCTACATCCTCTTTATATCGAGGCCAAGTTATCTCAGAAAGCTCTTTATTTAAATTGTTGAAATTAGTTTTGGAAAAATCAAAGCATCTGGTAGAGACACATGTTTTGTTAGTGCAGCCGACTTCGTTGCTTATGATTTCGTAAGTTATCTCAAGAGAAGGATGGTAAGCGTCTTCTGGCAAAACAAGAGGTTCACACCGATTTATAGAGAATTTAGATATGTCGTCAACAAATGCTAAGTCTAAGAATTTTCCATACTTATTTGGAAAGAAGTTGATCTGATTAAGGCAAAGATCAGTAATTCCATCCAAAAAGTCATTGTTATGCATCTTGGATGATACGGGGACAATATTGTGATCAACGGTATTCCAAGATATATGTGGCAGGTTAAAGTCGCCAAAAACAATCATTGAGTCCGTGGACTTTATCATCGAATTGACTGATTGTAACAGTGAAATATGGTGCATTTACACTGATAGATCAGAAGACGGTGGAATATAGCAAACGGCTAAGTAAATATGACCCCGGTCTAGTAAGATTCGGATGCATTTAAACTCGATGGAATCAACTTCGGCTAAATTAACATCTTCAGATGGAATTGAAGAATGTACAGCTAGCAAGACACCACCTCCGGTCCTATTTAAGCGATCATTTCTATAGGTCTGATACTCACCACAAAAAATTTCGGAATTTAAAACATTGGGTTTCAGCCATGTTTCGGTAAAAGCAATAATATTATAGTTACAGTGAATGGGTTTCAAAGCAACTCTGAAAGTTTGGGAGCCTAGCGGTAGCTGGCAGTTTTAGAGTCACTGTCACTTGATACTTAAAAAGCGACGCAAACAGCTGCGAAGACAGTAAATTGCGAGAAAAACAAAAAGTGTGCGCACAAAAACAATTGCAAGGTGAAAAGGTGCCAATCAAAAATTGCAACAAAAACACAAATGCACAATGACTCGGCAAACACAAAATGAATAATAAGAAATTGATTAAAAACTTTAAAAATTCACAAAATCTTAACTTTTCAAAGCAAACCAATTGTATTAAAATGAACTCTAGGTTTTCGCACTTATTTTTGTCACAAACTAGTATTACAATTTAGATATTATAACTTAAAACTCGCAAAATAAACACAGCAAAATAAAATGTAACTTCACAGCTATAATGACGTTAAACTAAGAATATAGTCACGCGCCCAGACTTCCCAGAAACGTTGTTTCAAGTATGATACTTGCATTGAGACATGTTTTGGGCCTCAATATGCTTATCCGTAGTTGATAGTGAGGGTTTACCAATCAGAAGATGACCTGGTGTCAATGGATTCATATCATTGGGATCGGTATATAGAGTGGTTAACGGTTGAGAATTAAGAATCGCTTCGACTTCTATTACGACGGTTTGCAATTCTTCATATGTTAGGTTAGATTCGCTAATGTTTTTGATCAGAACTGTTTTCGTAGATTTCACTACTGCCTCCCATAATCCACCGAAATGAGGGGCGCGAGGTGGAATGAACCAAAATTCGAAACCAGTGGTGTTACTGTGTAACGTAGCGTTACAATAACGTAAACCCCTGTATTTCCTTATTCACTTAAACCTGAACCTCCCTGTACTTATTTTTCTATAGCATAGCCAACAACCACTTGTACTTATTCTTTTATAGCACAGTCAACAACCACTGATAGCAAACCAATGAAAATCACAATAATGGTGTGTTGACTTCTCAACCAGATTGCGGTACCACCCATATAAACATCGAATTTGCATTTTTGCAATTCATTCCTCGCAGGTGAGCCAGCGGGAGTGGATGCATTTTTAAAGACATACTTTTCCCTCCTGCTAGCTAGCTGAGTGGAAGGAGCGCCGTCATGGCACGGGTCACCCTTCACTTAGGGAAGGACGACGGGGAGGATGCCTTGTGCTAATTTGCCCCCCGCGCCCACCTAGGTGTTGAGTGGCCCGACGCCTTCATGGACATTTAACCCATTCCCATCAGTTCTAGCTTAGGCTGGCTGAGTGGAAGGGGCGCTGTCATGGCGCGGGTCACACTTCACTTGGGTAAGGACGACGGGGAGGATGCCTTGTGCTAATTTGCCCCCGCCCTCCTAGGTGTTGTGCCGCCCGATGCCTTAATGACCATACAACTCCTCCCCCCCAGTCCTAGCTTCGGCTGGCTGAGCGGCAGGGCGCCGTCATGGCGCGGGTCACCCTTCACTTAGGTAAGGACGACGGGGAGGATGCCTTGTGCTATTTTGCCCCCCGCGCCCTCCTAGGCGTTGAGCGGCCTGACGCCTCCATGACCAATCCACCCCTTCCCCTCAGCACTGGTTTCGGCCGTGAGCCGATGCGTATGCACAGGGGCTACCGCTGTGCCGTTAATGTGCACTTCCCCTACGCCCACGGGTCGACCCACGGTGTATCGGCTGGTACAACCCCGCCCCCCTTACGCACCTTCTACTAGTGTGCAAGTAGGAAGGCGGGGGTGTCCAGCGGTGAAACCAGCACTAACGAGTCCTCGCAGTCTCTTCCCCAGGTGACCGACAACCCTACTATCGATTCTGCCGAAGACTTCCGATCAATCTGATCCCGCCGATACCGTCAACCGACCCCGCCCGGATCGAGCCGCCGCTGTCCAGGTAAACCCAATCCCCAGCCTACTTCTCCTCTCACCACGGCCCTGGTACGCGCTCCGTAGCCCACCGCCGCTGCCGTCGCATTGTCGCCGCTCTGGTGCCGCCGCTGCTTACATCCCGCGGGTGCTACGCCGACCGTTGGCCGTTCGCCACACTACCGCCGTGCCCATCCCGCCTTGCTGGTGCCGCCGCTGCCACACCAACCACTGGCCGTTCGCCGTCCTATCGCGATTCAGCCGCCGCTGCTACGACGACCGTTGGCCGTTCGTCATCCTACCGCCGTTAAGCCGCTGCATCCGTCACGCCGCTGCTACGACGACCGTTATTCGTTCGCCATCCTACCGCCGTTAAGCCGCTGCACCCGTCACGCCGCTGCTACGACGACCGTTGGCCGTCTGCCACCCTACCGCCGTTAAACCGCTGCATCCGTCGCACCGCTGCTACAACGACCGTTGGCCGCTTGCCATCCTACCGCATTTAAGCCGCTGCTTCTGTCCCGCCGCTGCTTCCGTACCGCCGTACCAGTTCGTCCGTTACCCGACCGTTCAACCGGCGTACCGAACCTCCTCTACTACAACGACAGTTAGCAGCCGCTCCGCCCCCGCCATCTTGCGACGGAAAGCTGCTGCCCGCCTAATATCTCCAGCCGTGTGTGCGTGTGTTCGTGACATATAAATATCGTGTATTTATTCAGTAGGGGTTTGTGGGACCTTTACTCGACTCTGGATTGACTGGGCGTTACCCCAGTCTTAGACAAAACCCACCTTATAACTTTACGATGATGTCGTCGAATGCTGCCGTAGAGAAGAATTGTTTTTGAAGTTCTTTCGATTTGGCCTGAGCTCCAATGAAATTGTTTGCATTATCACAATAAAGGCGTTAAGGACTGCCTCGCAGACTTATAAAATGTTTCAAACAAAGCAGAAAGTTATTAGTAGATAGATCAGATACGAGCTCGGCATGAAATGCCTTCGATGCAAAACAGAAAAAAATTGCTATGTAAGTTTTATTAGGGGGTTTTCCTCGAATGCGACTAGTTGTAGCGAAAGGGCCACAAAAATTTACCCCAGTTATGAGAAAGGTGTTTGCCCATGTAGACGATCGGCAGGAAGATTTGCCATTATTATGGAAGCACTGGCAGAGTTTCGTACTGTCTTCCATACGATTTCTCTAGCGTTTGTTACCCAGACCTTTTCACGCATGCATTAAATTCAACAATACCTGTGGGCCTCCAACTCTTAAAATGGGAATCGTAAGATCGCCCACTTTCATTTTATGTATGAATGGGGTTGGTTTTTGCAAAAACGATTTCACCTGTTCCTGTTTGCGAAGACGTTTGATCTCTTGCGCAAACACCTTTTGTTGAATTTGTGATAATATTCTCCAGAAGGTATATTCCATTTCTGTATGTGGTACATGTATCACCATCGCTGCGCGAAGATGCGTGTCAACTAAAACCGTATTGAAAACACGATAGACGTATGATGTTGTGAGAAGTAGGCGATAATATGATGAGCTACGATTGATTTTTGCATTAGTGATGACTTCCTCGGTGCTACTACTACTACACTTAAACGATACCTAGCTCTTGAGTAGTGACACTTGCTGCCCGTTTGTTAACAGGCCAATCTGTGTACTCTTTCGATAAGAAAGTTGGTCCTGTGAACCATATGGTTTCCAAAAGCTTGATGGCACTTCACCCACGCGAAACAATGTCTGCAGGTTTTTCCTTGGTCGGAACGTGTTTCCAAATGATCTCCTTCGAATTTTCCTGAAGCTCTGAGGTTCTATTTGCTACAAAACAGTTTAAAGTTGACGAGTGCGTTTGAAGCCATTGAAGCACTATGTCGGAATCTGTCCATAAATAAATTTTGGAAGCATATTGCATTAATTTATTTTCAATTTTTTGCCAAGTGCGACTAAGTAAAAGCATTGCACACAACTCCAGTCGTGGAAGCGATTGTGCTTTAATGGGGGCTACCTTGGATATATATATAAGCAATATTGTATTGTATATGCCCCTACGCTTGAACGGGCATAAATACAACATCCATATGCTCGAGTAGGAGCGTCTGCAAACCCATGAAATTCACTAAACAAATTTGTCGATGTGAAAACGTGACGAGGTATTTCTATTTTATTTATAAATTATGGGTCAGATTTGATTTGCAGCCAAGTATTTTGCAAATCTGGTGGACGAGTTTCATCCCACTGCAATTTTCGAATCCAAAATTGTTGCAGCAATCTTTTGCCCCGAATATTAATTGGAGCTAAAAGAGCCAGAATATCAAACATTTTTGCTAAAATTGATAAGATTGATCTTTTTGTAAATGGCTGAGTATCTGATAAGTCATAGCGAAAGCAGAAAGTGTCTGCAGAAAGTGTCTGCAGAAAGTTTCGAAGATATACCTAATGCTTTAGTGATATCCTCCTCACTTGTCTTAAAAGTAATTTCGCTGCGTCAGACAATTGTGCCGAATTCGAGTGCCACTTAGTTAGCGACAAATCTGCACTTTCAGAACTTCTATAATTTCAAATTTCAGTGAAAGGTTTGCCATATGAACTAAATTTCGAATAGCAAGAAATGGTGAAGCAGCTAAGCCATACGTAACAGTATTGAGTTGAAAAAGTTGCAGTGGTTCATTTCACCACAGGATAAGTTGATAGCGCCGGTCTTCTTCGGCAACTAAAAACTGTCGATACATTTTAGACACATCAGCCGTTATTACATACCGATGTAAGCGAAATGATAAGAGTAATTATTAGCTCTGGTTGGATGGTGGTAGGTCTAACCATAAGTATATCATTTAATGAAAAGTTTGATGTGGTACGCGCAGAAGAGTCAAAAAGTACACGATGTCTGGTAGTTATATTTGTGGTCTGAGAACACAGTGATGTGGAATAATATAATGCGAATTTTTAAAATCGAAATCATTAATTGGAGACATGTGGCCACATATTCATTTATAAATTCCGAGTACATGCTCTTTTAAATTTTGTCGCGCAATAAGCGACGTTGAAGGGAGAAAAGACGCTGTTTTTCGTTGTCGAAAGAATTTCCTAAAATGTTTGGCGAACATTTAAATGGCAACCTCACGTGTATGCGCCCATTGCTTTCTACCTTGACGGTTTCACTGAAATGCTGCTCACTTAAACGATGTTCTTCTGACAATGTAGATGACGTTTTGGCAAATTCCTCGATCACCCAAAATGAGTCGATGTTAGATGGCTTCGAGCTTAATGCAACATTGCATACGAGAGGACGAGAATTAAGAGCACGTACAAGTTTGCCTCCAACTATCCAACCTAGCTTACTATTTTGCAAAATTGGTAAATCTTCACCAAGAGATATGGCGTCATCTTGTAAATATTCAAAAAATAGTTCGGTGTTCAAGAAAAGATCGATACGTGGCGGTTTATAGAACAATGGGTCTGCAAGCTGGATTCCTGGGGGTATGCGCCATTGAGATGTATCAATGGACTCGTATGGTTATTGTGACGAAATACGTTTTGTTGTGGCAAAATTGTATGACCAGATAAAATCTCCAATACGAGATTTGATGGTTATGTTTACTGTGAATTTTACATTAGTTTATATATCGGATATACCTGACACTTCCACAGATGATGTGATCCTTTTGAGTTGCAATCGGTTAGCCGTCTCTTTTGTTATGAAGTTCAATTCTGAGCAGGAATCCAAAAGAGCACGAGCAGGCTGCATTTTACCAAATTTGTCTTGGATTTAGATTAAAGCGGTAGGTATTATAGCTGTTTTATGTGAGCGAGCAATAAATGAAGCTGCTGAATTGGTTCCGTATTTGTCTGACGACTTGGTTGAAGATGATACTGGTGTGGATTGATTTGTTGTCGTTATTTGTGTGGACTCTGAAGTTGTTGCTGAAACCGAGGGAAAGTGTAAATTAGAGTGATGTGACTGTTGACATACACGGCAACGAGAGTTTAATGGACATTTGGGCACAATGTGCCCGGTACGCAAACAATTGATACAAGCTCCGGCTTTATTCACAAAATAAAAACGTTGCTTAGGTGACAAGGCTATAAATGATGGGCACCGGTTGACATGGTGGTCAACGTTTTTGCAATGCAGACAGATAGATTTAGCACTAACAAAATAATTAGCAGTTCGCTTACAATTTTGTTTGCTTTCTAGAGGGGATACCTTCAAATTTTCATTTTTGGAACAGGTTTATAAATATTGGCAATGACGACTTAACCATTTGTAGCAATCATCCCATGATGGTACGGTTTCAAATCCTTGCTTCTGATTGTAAGCTGCCTTCGAATCCGAATCTATTTTGGATAAAACGATATATATAAGAATCGAGTTTATTATGTCTTTTTCAGAGCTTATCGAAAAAAGGGAACCCCGAAGTGCAGCAACGGTATCGATAACGTATCGCAAGCTTACGGCGTCTGAACTCGTTGTTATCATACCGCTCCTTAAGTCGTTGCAGCGCCTTCGGATAATTTCCTTCTGTTACCTGGAATGGCTCAATAACACTTAAGGCAGGTCCCGAAAGACAGTTCAAAAGGTAGTTAAATTTATCAACCTTTGGTATTAATGGGTCGTCGTGCACCATATTGGAAAATGGGATAAAACGTTTATATTCCGCATAATTTCCATCGAACTTTGGTAGTTTTAGTGTAGGTAGACGTTTCTTATTGGGATTGAGTCCCAATAATATAGCAATAAAAAGACTAGTGTTCAAGCCACCGACGCGGTTTCTAGAGTTGATTAGCGAAACGATTCTTGACTTTTTTTGAAATATAAGTTTCTTCAATTTCCTCTCTTGAAATATCGGTAGGGACTAGCTTCTCAATATTGCTGTGTACATCGCAAATCTTTTGAAAATACGGCTCAACGATCTGCAAACGGCATTCAAGTACGGCAGTAATGGTTACTCCATCTTCATCGCCAATTCGATCTTGCACAATTATAAATTTAAGTTTTACATGAAATATTACTCCACAAACAATTATTTATATGGGAAAATTTTAGAATAACACCCCCCGAGTTCGGGGTAAAACTTGGTATCACATGAAAGAGGGAGTTGTCTCGATCACAAATATATATATTTTAAAGTGCGCAAACTTATAATTTAAAAGTTATTTGTTGTTAAAGTTTGCAAATTTAGCAGATTTCTATAGTACTTTAAATTACAATTTACATATCTTTCAAAACCTTAATCCACATACATATCTATATAAATTGGCAACGATAAGCTTAAATTGCATTTTTGTATATTTCACATTACATTTTTGCATTGTTTTTACTTATTATAAATGTTTTTATTAAATCAATCGTGCTTTTGTAGCAACATGCACATTTATATATATATATATATATATTTTATTGATGACATTTCAAAGCTGTGCTGTCACATAAACAAATATAAATATTACCTTACCACCTTTCAGTTAATAAAGAAAAAGGAAAACATATAATTTTACTACTCATTTTGAGAAGTTGAAACACCTTTCCCCGTAGGCGGCCTTCGGCCGCGCTTATAAAAAATAACCCTGGGCTACGCCATGCCAAGTCCGGATGTGTGGTATAACCGTGGCTACTGCCACGGTGATGTCCTTCTGCGAAAAGGTGTTCTACGCAGAGTTACTGTGCATGGCGCAGCCGGTGTTGGATCGGCTAACATAACAATAAACATAAGAGTTATAAGGTAATATGAGCTCGTTCACAAATGCAAAAAAGAGCTTTTTCAAATTTTTGGTAAATAAAGATTAGAAAAGTTAAAGATATATATACATCAAATAAAAGGTATTTTTATAAGTTATTTTTCGATTCTGCACTTGTTCCGTTTTTTAGATGTGGCAGCACAGATTTGTAATGTCATAAAATATATATACGTATACACATATAAAAGTTGTATAGAAATTTGCAAACTTTAACAACAACTAACTTTTAAATTATAAGTTTGCGCACTTTAAAATATATATACTTGTGATCGGGAGAACTCCCTCTTTCATTTGATACCAACTTAAACCCCGAACTCGGGGGGTGCTAAACTAAATCGCTGCCATTTATATTAACTGACGCTGGTATTTAAAAACGAATTTATTGTTACTTTACTAAAACATTATAATGCTACCATCACTGTATGGTAAACTTGTCAAACTGTAAATTAATTATCTGTATCAAAGGCATTGTTAGCGTTAAAACGCGGGTTGTAAGTTTTATTTACGCGAGGATTATAGCCGATTATAAAAAAACTTCCACTTGTTTTTCTTTCTTTAATTATAAAGAACATAAACGGAAGTAGCCATTGACAGCTGACAGTCAGTGCTGCCAATGCCACTAATTGACGTTTGATTTGATTGATCGATAACGATTGATTACATACAGAGATGCCAATTAGGCGCAAACATGCCGGCCGCCTTGAACGACCGTTCAAAATTAGAAAAAGGTACAAAGTATTTAGAGTTTACATCAATAAAATTCAAAGTGAAAAAATGTCTGTTTTTGTTGGTAACAGTGATAGCTTCGCAATAGGCCTTAGCAGCTCTCCTTCAGATGCTCGTAGGTTGACAATTCGTACGCGATCATCTGAGGCGGGATAGCTGTCGAGAACTCGACCAAGTTTCCATTTCGTGGGAGGAGCGTTGTTGTCGTGTATAACTACGACATCATCTCGTTGTAGGTTTTGCGTTGAACGAAACCACTTCGATCGCTGCTGTAGATTCGCGAGATATTCGTCTCACCATCGCTTGCAGAAGTGCTGCCTTATTGCTGTAATTGCTTGCCACCGCTGATGAAGGTTGCCCTTGAAAGGTTCTGTGTCAAGCTCCGGTAAATCCTTTATTGGTTCGCCGATCATAAAGTGGCCAGGTCTTAGCACTTCGAAGTTTTGTATGTCAGAAGGTATCCAGCAGAGTGGTCGAGAATTGACGCATGCTTCCACCTCGGTTAGGACTGTTGAAAACTCTTCATAAGATAGTAATGCGGAGTCTAGTGCGCGTTTTAAATGACGCTTTATGCGCTTAATTCCAGCCTCCCAATAGATGCCCATGTGTGGAGCGCTTGGAAGGTTAAAATGCCAGGTGACATGCGTGTTGGCAAAGTAAGATGCCAACTTGTCGTCGTTAACGCACGGACAAAGTTCGTGCCATTGTCGGAAAACATATGCTTACAATGTCCTCTTCGGTTGGTGAAACGTTTGAATGCGGCGATAAAGCTTGCAGACGTGAGATCTCGGGCCAATTCTAGGTGCATGACGCCTGTGCTCATACATATAAATGAGCATATGTACGCCTTTGTTGATTTCACGCCTCTACCATGAGTAAATTTTACGTTATATGGGCCGGCAAAATCGACCGCACTTTGAAGGAAGCATCGCGTACTCGTAACGCGACTAGGAGGTAGATCGGACATCTGCTGCTGTAGCGGTTTGCGGTTCAAGCGTTTGCATCGCCCGCAATGGGGGTATGTACCCCGAACTAAATTGCGAATGCCAGGGATCCAAAATTTACGTTGTATAGCAGCTTGCATCATTTTCGGGCCAGCGTGCAACATACCGATGTGAGTTTCAGAGGCTATTGCTTTAGCGAGCGTTAATTTTTTAGGCAAAATAATGGGATGTTTTATATCGTTCATGCACGATGCGTTCTTAATTCGACCTCCTACTCGTAAAATGCCTGCGTCGTCTATAAACGGCTGATGACGAACGAGGCTACTACGTATCGGTATTGGCTTCCCTGACCTGCAATTAGAAATTTCTTGTTGGAAAACTTTAGTTTGGGAATACCTTACCAAATATAATTCAGCTTTGCGGATTTCAGAGCATGTTAACGGTCCGGATAGCCGTTCGTGTGCATTCGACTTCTGAGCAGATGTGCGAGCGTTGTTTATAAAACGAAGTATATGTGCGGTCACTCGTTTGCGTTTGCTGTAAGAGTGAAATTTCGTTAGTAAATCCCAATCTTCGTGCTTTTTGGTTACATGAGAGCTAACTTTGATTGATTTCAGTTCCGACGTCGTAGTGTGTTTCGTTATGTGTTGCGTCCAAAAACGATCGGTTTCGGCTAACCAGTGTGGCCCCTGCCACCATAAGCAGTGATCAAGGAGCTGTGCAGGTGTGAGACCCCGAAAAGAGCAATCTGCAGGGTTATGCTCTGAGATGACGTGTCTCCAATGCGATGATGGCAAGACTTCCTGTACATCGGCTACACGATTTGCAATGAACGTTGCCCAACGATTTGGATTTGATTTCAGCCATGCCAACGTTATCGTTGAGTCTGACCAAGCGTACAGCTTTTCAAGTTTGTGACCAAAATTTTGTTGAATTAGGCGGACGAGTTTAGCGCCTAGATGAGCTGCGCAGAGTTCCAGACGAGGTAGCAAAGTTGTTTTTATCGGAGCTACTTTAGTTTTCGCAGCAATGAGCACGACGTTGATCTCGTCGTCCGATGGCTAAGTGCGGCAGTAAATAGTGGCTGCATGGGCAGCCTCTGATGCGTCAGTGAAAACATGGAACTCTGCGTCGGCGTTTGGACTAGTACCAAGCCAGCGATTTACCTTGAGCGATGAAAGCATGGCCAGCTCTTTTCTATGCGTTAACCAATCTGTAGCTATCTCAGGCGGAACTAACTCATCCCAATCGACATTACAACGCCAAATTCTTTGCAACCAAATTTTTGAGCGAATGGTGCATGGAGATATGAGGCCGAGAGGGTCGAAAATCTTGCTGGTATCGGAGAGAAAAATGCGTTTTTTTAATTCGCACTACTTTGTTAATTCGTACTACTACTACTACTACGCATTCAGCATCGGCGTAGTGCGACGTTGCGTTGTTTTGGACGGCATTTTGCATAGCAGGAGCTGCCTCGTTTGTATTGAGGCCAGCATGAAGAAGCGTGTGGTGGCGGCGTTGGCATATGCGGCACGATAACGAGCTGCGGAAGTTAGCGAAAACATGTCCTTTACTAAGGCAGTTTAGACATGCACCATCTGATTTGATTGTGGATAGCTTTGCTCTCGCGTCGAGTTGGTTGAATTTTTCGCAAGTGTAGATTCGATGCTCACCTTTGCAGTATGTACACGATGTGGTTTTAGCAGTTTTTGATCATGGATGATTTTTTGGTACTAATTGGTTGCATGTTGTATGCAAAACGTTCTTTGCAGTTGTACGTGCGTTTGCGGCAGCGGCCACCATCTCCAAAGAGCGGGCTCGCGTTTCCAAAAAATAAGGAAGCGATGTAAACGATGGCGACATCATCGGCCACAAGCGATAATTCCCACTGTTTTCGCGTTTCATAGGCTAATTTCGAAACAGTCAAATGGACAAGCCAGTCGTCCCAAAATTCAACCGGGCGTTTGAGGGCACGTAGCGCACCAACGTGCTGCAATGTTAAATTTAAAACGTGTTTGATTGCTTTTGCGGAGTCTTTCGATGCCTTTTCATAATGCCTTTTCATAATGATGATAATGCTTTTATATGGCTGTCCAATATGATACGGATAAATTTATAGCGTGCTGTCAGCATATCCCAAGCTTCACTGTAGTTGCTGTCGCTTACAGGAAAACTACTAACTGATTCCAATGCTTCACCATTTAAACAATTGCGCAAGTATTGCAACTTCTGTCCGTCCGGCAAACTTGCATTGGAATTCACTAGTGAACAGAATGCGTCATGAAACGTGATCCATTCAGTTGGATCGCCACTAAAATTGACCATCCGCAGCTTCGGTAGCGGCATGCGTGCAGTTGCAGTCGGAGTTACTGTAGGAGTTGGTTGCCTTTGTGGTGCAGGAATGCGCTTAAAATTTGACTTAGCGATCAAATACCACTCCTCACCTTGAATTCGTGCCTGCTCTTCTACTGCTGTGTTTTCGTCGCCACACGACACCTCCACTTCTTCTTGTGCTTTGCAGAAACGTTCCCACTGCTCCTCTAGCAATTGCAAATATGTAGTTGCAGCCTCTGCATCGACTGAAATCGAATCGGCTTTGCTCGATTGCAAATTGCCGCTTTAATGCATTTTAAGCAGAATCGTGAACTTTCAACGAAGACATTTTTTATTTGAGGGTTTTTATAAAATGTTTTAATTAAAGCGATGTGGACTGTATTTTCTACAAATATTCCGCGATCCGGGGCGATGGACCAACATGTTAGCGTTAAAATGCGGGTTGTGGGTTTTATTTAGGCGAGGATTATAGCCGATTATAAAAAACACTTCCACTTATTTTTCTTTCTTTAATTATAAAGAAGATACACGGAAGTGGCCATTGACAGCAGACAGTCAGTGCTGCCAATGCCAATAATGGCGTTTGATATGATTGATCGATAATGATTGATTACATATAGAGATGCCAATTAGGCGCAAATAGGCATAATAAGTAAATCGCGGCTATGTCTTGAGTATCTTCTTTCTTATTCATTGCCTTTTCTCTGTTTTGCACTATTCTGAGGCTCTCGAGTAGGTACCTTGTTCTTTCTCTCGTCTCTTTGTCTATTTTTTTTGTTGTTGTGAAATCTACTGCAAGTTTGTTGTTTACCGCGTGTTGTGATAACGCCGTGCTGTGTTTTTCTTTGTTGATATCGGCTTGGCGCTCTGCAAATCGTGTGTTTAGCATCCTCTTCGTAGTACCAATATATATTTTGTTGCAATGTTCAGTTTCATTTCCTTTGCACTATATTTGGTATACCACGTTACATTGTTGTTGCATGTAGATCGGGCTTAGTTAATATAAATAATTGTTTGTGGAGTAATATTTCCTGTAAAACTTAAATTTATAATTGTGCAATATTTTGTTTGTAACTACGTATTTTATATCGTGTAATTTTATTTCTTATGTTGTTTTTGGTTTTCGTATTCTGTTATAAACAAATATAGACCGCCCCTGAAGAAGATAAGGATAATTATCGAAACGTTGGGCTAAATGGTGGAATAAATCGTATTTTATTTGCACTTGACCCTAATAGATCAGTAAAGCTGAAAAACTACATATAAATTAATCAAACTGATAGGAAATTACCATTAAATAGTTACTCCCGGAAAGCCTTCCGGTAAAAACTAAGTCTATAACAACCAACAATAAAAGCAACAAACAAAGAAGAAAAATTAAACACTTCTACAAGCACATGAGATTCAAATACGGTGAACATATCTGTATGACACTCAAATACTAAAGTAAACAAAAAATCTAATTCGCGAAGCTAACCGAGCAGTTAAAATTCTTATTAGAATGCAAGAGATACGAGCTAACACCAAACCACTTGACGAACACTGTAAAATACATAAAAATACAAACAACTTCCGAAAGAGTAAACACAAAAATTGAAAAGACCAAACAGAAATTTCTCTCGCAAATATTAAACATCGAACTTGCACAAATCAACATTAAGATCAAAACAATTAAGGAAAGCTAAGTTCGGGTGTAAGCGAACATTACATTCTCAGCTGAGAGCTTTGGAGACAAAATAAGGGAAAATCACCATTTAGAAAAATGAACCTAGGGTAACCCTGGAATGTGTTTGTATGACATGGGTTTCAAATGAAAGGTGTTAATGATTATTTTAAAAGGGAGTGGGTCTTAGTTCTATAGGTGGACGCCTTTTCGAAATATCGCCATAAAGGTGGACCAGGGGTAACTAGAATGCGTTTGTACGATATGGGTATCAAACGAAAGGTGTTAATGATTATTTAAAACATAGTGGGCCTAAGTTCTATAGGTGGACCCCTTTTGGAGATATCGCCATAAGGGTGGACCAGGGGTGACTCTAGAATGTGTTTGTACGATATGGGTATCAAGTTAAAGGTATTAATGAGGGGTTTAAAAGGGAGTGGCCCTTAGTTGTATATGTGAAGGCGTTTTCGAGTAATCGAACAAAATATGGACCAGGGTGACCCAGAACATCATCTTTCGGATACCGCTAATTCATTTATATATGTAATACCACGAACAGTATTCCTGCCAAGATTCCAAGGGCTTTTGATTTCGCCCTGCAGAACTTTTTCATTTTCTTCTACTTAATATGGTAGGTGTCACACCCATTTTACAAAATTGTTTCTAAAGTTATAGTTTGCGTCAATAAACCAATCCAATTACCATGTTTCATCACTTTTTTAATATTTGGTATAAAAATATGGCATTTTTTCATTTTTCGTAATTTTCGATATCGAAAAAATGGGCGTGGTCATAGTCGGATTTCGGTCATTTTTTATACCAATACAAAGTCAGTTCAGATAAATACGTGACCTAAGTTTAGTAAAGATATATCGATTTTTGCTCAAGTTATCGTGTTAACGGCCGAGCGGAAGGACAGACGGTCGACTATGTATAAAAAATGGGCGTGGCTTCAACCGATTTCACCCATTTTCACAGAAAACCGTTACCACCATATTCCCCTACCAAATTTCACAAGGATTGGTAAATTTCTGTTCCACTTATGGCATTAAAAGTATTCTAGACGAATTAAATGAAAAAGAACGGAGCCACGCCTATTTTGAAATTTTCTTTTATTTTTGTATTTTGTTGCACCATATCATTACTGGAGTTGGATGTTGTCATAATTTACTTATATACTGTAAATATATTAAATTTTAGATTAAAATTTGATTTTAAAAAATTTTCTTTTAAAAGTGGGCGTGCTCGTCATCTGATTTTGCTAATTTTTATTTAGCACAAATATAGTAATAGGTGTAACGTGCCTGCCATATTTCATCATGATATCTTCAAGGACTGCCAAATAACAACTTGCAAAACTTTTAAATTACCTTCATTTAAAAGTGGGCGGTGCCACGCCCGTTTTCCAAAATTTTACTAATTTTCTATTTTGAGTCATAAGGTCAACGCACCTACCAAGTCTCATCGCTTTATCCGTCTTTGGTAATGGATTGTTCGGCCGGGGTGCGTCTGATCCTTGCGAGAGGTGGGCGCACCGGGTCGTTCTCAAAGAATGGGTGTGTTTGAAAATAAATAAGAGAAGACGAGATTTCTCGTTATAATAGCTGTGATTTTATTGGTAGATATTAAATATACAGGAAATAATATTACCTTTGATAAACGGCAGAGATCGTTGGCGGCAGATGTGTACGCGTTGGCTGTTAGAATCCAAGAGACCGGTTGTATTGCAAGCTACAACCGTTGACCCGCAAAATCCTCCGTTTTGGAGGGGAAAGGAACTCACACATCAACCCCGACATGCATATGCATGAGTGCTGACAAAAAGCACACATACACGTGCATGTACATGCATGCACTTCCATGAAGATGATGGTGGGGTTGGTTATAAATTAAGTCGAGTATCGAGTATCGATTTCCAGAGTTGTATTGGAGGGATCGCAATCAGGTGCGGAAAAGTTAGGCATCCTGCCTAAACATGCCGGCCCCCCTTGCGATACGTAACATCGTTTTCCGCCAATTACCTCCGCTGAAACGAGAAAAATGAATATAAAACTTACACACTAAACTTAATCTAAATGAGGAGTTCGTCTGCGACGCAAAATGGACGGGAATCCTTTCCGACTTGCTTAGCATGCCGCCTGAGCTAAGATGAAAAAATTAGCGGTTATGAACAGTGAAGTGAATATTTCTTGCCATTGGTTTATACATAATTCTTAGATATATATAGAATCCATAAAGTGATGTGACGTAGAAGGTAAATAGTGCTGGACGAAGAGGCCGAGGTCTCCGTTCCAGACTGGCAAACAATTCTTTTTGGTGGACGGAGAGGCCGAGGTCTCCATTCCAGATTCGCATTATTTTGTTTGGTTGGACGAAGAGGCGGAAGTCTCCGTTCCAGACTCGTATTTTTTTTTGTTTAGGTTTTTCTGGGCTGGACGAAGAGGCCGAGGTCTCCGTTCCAGCTTCTAACTTGTGGTATCGCTTTCAAGGCAACTGTGGCATTTTATAGATGTACCGGGACGAGCGGCCGTGAGGTTGGTTGGGTGAAGCGGAGGTGTTTTACTACAAACGTATGTTAGGGTATATAAATTAAGTGCATATGCGAAGCATATTATTAAATACAATTTTTACCAAGCAGAGATGCGTTATTTACGGTCACCTGACATAAATTTGCAGATTGGCGATGCGTTCTCCGCGACGCGTTCTATCTGCACGTACCATTATGCTAAATGTACCATGCAACCCTGTCGTGTATTTATTGGTCAGCTGATAGCTGGTATGGTGAGTTTGTGGCTGCGAATAGATATATATATACATATATGTATTTGCTTGCCCTTGAAAAAAAACTAGGTCACTGGTCGTGTCGGGATTCTTTAATTTCGGGACTCGGATTGTTTTTGTACCGAACCCCTATAATGACTGTTTTGTGATATTTGTTGTTGAAAAACAACAAGTCGTACCCCCCGCCAAAAAGCAGGCAGTACCGACGGCAAAAACATCAAAAAATCAAAAAGAAAACAAATTTTTTTTTTTTTTGGTTTTTTTTTTTTGTTTGTAAATGAGAGCAATTAATTGTTAAGGAGGTGTTTGCCTTTATTTTTTGTGCGTAAGTATGTTTTGGGACTGCCCGGGTCAAAAAAGCCGATCCCGATTTTGTTCCTTTTGCGGGATTTCGGTACCAGTGTGCGTCACTTGATGCAGCACTAATATGATATGCCGAACCAAGTAGGCATACATACATACATATGTACATACGTTGGTTACAAATATGCCAACGGCAAAAGACAAAGCAACTGAACATTCATACACACCCGTGTATAGAATGTAAAATTCCATTTGTTCATTTGATATATTCTTTTAGTTTAAATTATTAATTCATTTTTCTTTATTTTCAGGTGACTGGTGATGGATGCAGGCGGTTGGCGTGATCCAGGGAATTATTGGTTTTGTGTGTCGTTCCCTTTTTTTTTTATTTTCTAGGTTACCGGCATCGCAAAAGGGGGTGCTCCAACTACGGCGTCGGCCGCGCCGGCAGTTGTCACACTTTTGCGATGCCAATTTATGCAGTTATTGATGGATTTTTTCTTTTTCTTTGCAGGTTTTGCTATGGGTATAATATGCTGTGCACAAAACTGCATTTTAATCACTACCTCTTTGAAACGCTATCACTGGCAATAAAAAATCGTGTGCAAACCAGAGCTAGCAGCGGTTAGTTCCCTTGAAGAAGCAGGATTTCCTGTGTTCCAAGGCATATTGCAACAAGACATATTGGAATTTATGCCTTATGTTTTTTTTTTCAAATGTTTTCGCTATTGTTAGAAATACGCGAGGGCAGCGGCCCTATACCAGAGCCATACTGGGCACTTTTTTCTTGTTTCTTGGTGCCAGGTTTGTCGCAACACTTAGAACTTGGGGAAATTGAATGCTGTTTTAGGCATTTTCCAAAAAATGATTGCCACAAAATCGAATGATCATAAGGGTTTCTATCTTATGCAAAATTTGCTCGCCTATTATCCCGCCGACCAATTACAACCTAATATGCGCCAGATATTTGCATTGCTCTTTCAACGCCTATCGTTATCGAAGACTACCAAATATGTACGTGGTATTATAGTATTCCTTTGTTACTTCGCCGCCAAAATGGGTGCACCAGCTTTGGTCGAATTAATCGATCAAATATAAGTATTAAAGATGGAATGTTTCTTCATAAGACACCTCAGGACCAAGTTGACATTAAATATCCTGAGGAAATTTGCCAAAAAAGGTCAACAAGTTGGAGAAATACATAAATTGCACCATCGCATGGCCGAATGCAAAAATTGTTACCGAATTCACGCCAGTCACAATTTCCGGCTTCATCTAAAGCTCTAGGTCAGGGTGGTAATGTTATGTTAATTTTTGACAGTACTCCAGAGTTGATTGTGCTACTGGACTTACTGAGAATTGCGCTACCCAAAACTAATTTTAAACGGCTGAATTGTGTGCAGTATATATTTTTTTGTACGAATCGTTTATAAAATTTGTATTAAATGGGGGAATCCTTGCATAAAAGTTTCGAAACACTACGCATCATATTCGATGATGTACTCAAAATGAAGAATGGCTTGGGGAAAAAAAAAACCTCGGAAATCGAAGTGCTTAACTAGCCTGCAAAGTTTGACAGAGTTGGGTGTGGGAAATTTTACAAAACAGTCACCGATTACACTCCAATTTTACTATTCAAATTTTCTTTGCTCAAAAGGTAATATGTGCGGAGTACAATCGAGGCACCAAGATTTTGATAATTTAATCATTTTACATACAATATCAATAACATTTAAACACTACCACGACCTGCAGAACTTAGTTGCCAAGACAAAAGGTCCTGGTAAGAATTTATCTTTGATACTGTCGGATCCAGCTGCTGATATCGACAACATTTTATATAGTTTAGATGGTAAAGGCAAAGACTTTGCCGTTGAACCTCTTACATTACAAAGTTTGCAGCAACTTATACAGTGGGTATTTGATGAAATTGATTACGACAGAATAGTGATGGATGGCTGCACAAGGGGGGATCAGTGGATAAGTAAGTTTTTTTTTTGAATATATTGGGCTGTGTGAAAAATATACCAATTGCCTCCTTGAATTTTGAACAAGTTTTCGTTGTAAGTGTTGGCATTGGCTTATTTTTCGCAGAGTGCCCATAATCAGATTAAATAATTAATATTTAAGTTTTAATAGCATAAACCTTCATCCAGTGCTTCGTTTTCTTTTTGGAGTCTTCCATAAGGGGGCACTCCCTTTGAAGGTTGTCTTTCCCGAAAGGTTTTGTGTGCAGTTACATCAACAAAAGGTCTCCATGCCCTGTACGATGAATGCTCAATATCAAGTGAAATCGGTGGTATGCAAATGCACAATATGCCTCTTCGAAGTGTGAAAAGTCTTTGGATATATTACGAAACTTCATTAGGACCTTTCGAAATTTTCAACGGGTTGAAATGGAACATGAACGTGAGCAATTTGTTACAGAAGAGGCTCAAGGTAAGACTGAAAAATAGTGTAAGAATAACGTTTACCTCACAAAGACTAAAATCATATAACAGAAGGTTGAATGGGGAAATATGTTATCATGATGTCAAAATAACCGCAGACTATGTATCAACAAAAATACCTTTACAGTCATAAAAATACATTTACAGTCATCCTCTCGCACTCGTGTTGAATGTGCACATATTCTTGATTTCATCAAACAGGTAGAGTTATAGATTTCAACTAGAGAAGAGAGAAAAAAAAGTTGACGGCGGTTACTAGACCAGCCAATGCAAAACACATGCATAGCGTAATTTACCGAAAAGAGTGGGTGGGTTTTTTCGGATGATCTTAACTGTGAATCCGTCAATATGAGTAATCCCTATTTAGCCGATTTCTTAATCCAATTCAGCATTTCAGAGCTGTTGCCCACGCAGCCGTTAGGTGATTAGCCCTTGCATTGGGATTGATTCAACCTACCTTTGAATATTGAGTAAAAAATGAGTTATCACAAAATTCAACAACAGGAACATTCATAGATGAATACTTAGAACGTTCAAAAAAAAATTGAACATATGAAATTTGCCAACCATATGGTGGGATCCTATTTGGTTACTTTAGGTGATTGAAACTCTTTAATCATTTTCCGTTCATCTTTCTGAATCTTTTCTGACTATCTTTGTTGATTGAATAATTGGTTTTACACTTGTTGGAAACCATAGTAACGAATGTTATCTGCAAATGACTGGGTGGCAGTCGGGTAGTATTCTAAACGATTAAAGTTCACTTTACAGTGATAATCGTTATGAATAAAGCATTTCGAGTTATGAATCTTAAATGATTATTCAAGAATAATCACATTTAAGGTCTTTTTTTTTTTTCTCTGTCTACAATCCCTTAAATTTCAAATAGAAAATACTTTCAAATGTGAACATTTTAATCGCTGTGAGGTCTAATATTTGAATATTTCCTTGGCTCGCAATTTTCAAAAAAGGCTGGCTGAAGTGCCGTTCAAAAACTAACGTTAAGTAAGTTACAAAAGGGTGAGGGGCTGAATTTTGATAGATTCCTTGGGCCTCGCGCCTTTGGCCGAGTGCGTAGGTGGCCTGTGATCCTCGCTCGGGGTGAGCGAGTGAAGTGTGGGTTGACTTTGGGAAATTTAAATATATACAAAGGGCCGAAAGCCCTTAGACTCTGTGGCAGATCGGTTCGCCCTTCTGCGGTAGGCTTTTCTGGTGTCCTCGTTCCGGGATAACGAGTGAGTTGGGGTTGTTTCTTGTGTCCTCGTTCGAGGTGAGAGAGTGAATTTGGGTTGTTTTTTTTTTTTTTTTAATTAAAAACTAAGTGTTTGGTGGCAGATGGGCGATCTGCATAAGGATTGTTGGTTGGCCTCGTTCCGGGTGAACGAGAGCTAGGTTTGATTTTTTTGAAAGTAGGGATATGGACGAACGGAAGGATTGTTAGGAGCTCGTCACCTTCTCGCAATCCGTATCTTCCGGTGGAAGAAGGATCAGTTTGACTAAAGGTCGTCTGACTTGACCCTTCTTGGTTTTGAGGTCGACTATGCGTACTCGGTCATCTTCGCCGGGGTGTACGTTGACAACTCGACCTAACCTCTATGCTGCTTCCACTTCACTCGTTTGTGAAGTTCGGATAGATATTCGGTTTTCCATCGCTTGAAGAAAGTGTGATGGATGGCTTTGAGTTTCTGCCACCGATTGATCATCGAGGCAGAGCTCTCACTAGCATCCGGCTCCGGCGGAGCCAGTAGATGGCTGCCGGTGAGGAAATGGCCTGGGGTAAGTGGCTCTAGGTCCGTTGGGTCATTGGACGCCGGGATGAGCGGCCGCGAGTTCAGGCATGCCTCGATCCGGCACAAGAGTGTGTGGAATTCCTCGCAGGTAAATTTGTGTGGTGAGGCTATCTTTTTGAAGTGGCTTTTGAAGCTTTTCACTCCAGCCTCCCACAGCCCTCCCATATGGGGAGCGCCCGCAGGGATGAAGTGCCACGTGAGCGACTGGCGGCTGTATTTTGAGACAGCGTTCTCTCGCGCTTGTGAGATGAATGTCTTGAATTCTGATCGTAAGGATCGTGACGCTCCGACAAAGTTCGTACCGTTGTCGGAGTACATATTTTTTGGGCATCCGCGCCTAGATATGAAACGGGCAAATGCCGCAAGATATGATGGTGTACTGAGGTCAGTAGTGGCCTCCAGATGAATTGCTCATGTGGAAAAACACACGAAAAGGCAAACATAGCCTTTGGATAGTCGACACCCTCTGCCGCGGTAACTTTTAATGTCGAAGAGTCCGGCGAAGTCGACTACAGTATTCGTGAATGCACGGCTGAATGTCGTGCGTTCGCAAGGAAGAGTACCCATAAGCTGGGTCTGAGTCTATTTTCGATGTATGGTGCAAACTTTGCAATTGTGAATAATTGCCCTAATCATGGTTTTTACATTAGGTATCCAGTACTGGGTGCGTATCAGACGTAACATGAGTTGGTTTTCCCCATGCAGACTTTGTTGATGAAACATTAGGACTCTCAGACGGGATAACCGGCAGTTGTATGGGAGGAGGATTGGGTGGCGTTCATTAAAAGCTAAGTCCTTTGACGCCCCGAGTCGCCCTACCCGCATGATGCCATGTTGGTCTAGATAGGGATTAAATGAGAGTATTACACTTTTCCCTGCAATTGGTTTTCCGGCCTTTAGATCATTATATTCGGAACTATAGTGTTGTTTCTGATAGATTTTAATTAAGAGTTGGGTTACTGATTTGATATTATCAGGAGAGATTTAAGGTGACTCGACCTGAAATGATTTTTTTTTTTTGGGTGAGTTCTTCGGTAGAACCTCATAACGTATGAGAGCACCCATAAAGCCCTAGGTAGGTCTGAAAAGCGTTGGAGAACATCGGTAGTATTTACTGTTGTTGTTGCGCAGGTCTTCGCCCTCTTTTCCTCTACGGAGGTGATGTAGTCACTTTCTTGTGCTGGCCATTGGGAAGTGTCTTCTTGCAGCCATGAAGGTCCCTGCCACCACAACGAATTGTTGACCAATTCAGACGCAGGTAATCCCCTGCTACCTAAATCTGCTGGGTTTGATTCTGAATTTACGTGCAACCAGTCCTTATTTCCGACCATGTCGATGATCTTGGTGATCCGATGTGCGACGAAAGTAGACCAGGAACAAGGCGGTTTCCTTATCCATGCGAGGACGATAGTTGAATCCGTCCAAAGGTGCACTTTCACTGGTCCCAGTTTAAGACAACAGCACGGCTCCGCAAAGTTCCAATTGTGGAAGAGAAAGAGATTTCACTGGTGCTACTCGGGTTTTGACCAGAAGCAGGTTTGTCCAGATGCCATTATCCGTTTTCACGCGCATGTAAACGGCTGCGGCATAAGCCTTCTCGGATGCGTCACAAAATCCATGGATCTCAATGTCGGTTCCTGGAGAAAAGTTGACCCATCTAGGTATCCTGATTTTATCGATTTCATGGTATTGGTCGGTGAAGGTTTTCCATCGTTCCAGCGTACTGGTAGATACTGGTTCGTCCCAAGCGGTGCCTTCTAACCATATGCTCTGCATGAGTATCTTTGCCACAATGACCATTGGTGCCAGCCATCCCAAGGGATCGAAAAGTTTGGCGATTGCTGATAGTATCGCTCTCTTCGTAATGTTTTCCGGGTTGACCAGCGGCCCTGCTTTAAAATAAAATAAATCTGAGTGGGCATTCCATCGAATACTTAATGCTTTCACTGAACTGGTATCTTCGAATGCCAGGAAGTTTTCACTGAGCAGGTCTGCTTTGGGGATGTCCCTTAGAATGTCCTCTGAATTGGAGGTCTATTTGCGAAGTTGGAAGCCCGCTGAGTGTGTGACTTGGCGAATTTCATCTCTGGCTTTAATGGTCGATGTGATCGTATGTTCACCCGCTAACACGTCATCTACATACATGTATTCTCGCAGTATGCTAGCCGCTGTAGGGTGTGAATTTGAGACGTCGTATGCTAGTTGGAGAAGCGTTCTTATCGCGAGATATGGAGCGCAATTCACTCCGAAGGTAACCGTCTTTAATTCGTAGAGACTAATATGGTCATTCGGGGATGTGCGATATACAATGCGTTGAAATTTGGTGTGATTTTCGTTCACCCAAATTTGACGATACATCTTTTCGATGTCGCTATTGAAGACAAAACGGTATAGTCTCCATCGTAATATAAGCATGGGTAGATCGGCTTGTAGAACTGGGCCTGGGAGGAGAATATCGTTTAAGCTATTACCGTTGGCCGCAGGGCTCCAGGCGTTAAATACTACGCGTACCTTGGTGGTTGTATTTTCTGCTTTTACAACGGCGTGGTGGGGCAGGAAGTAATGATCCGAATCGTCGGATGGGATATTCTTTTTCAATTTTCTCATATGTCCGAGTGTTTCATATTCTGACAACACTCGAACATATTCTTTACCTAAATCTGGGTTTTTTATTAGCCGCCCCTCATTCCGGAAGAACTGAGAGCATGCTCATTTCAGAGACGGTCCTAAATTAAAGTTATTAGGGTAATCCTGCCTGAACGGTAGTGATACAGTGTATCTTCCACCTTCATCACGTTTCGTTGTTTCTTTAAATAATTTTTCGCAATACCTCTCCTCTTCATTTAATATTTTATTTTTGGGTACATTTTCTATCTCCCAGAAAGCTTTGAGTTGGTCGTGTTACGGTTCCGCTTTTGTTCGTTTACCTACCATTGGTGTTACCTACCACCAGTAAGGTTACCTGGGTTATGGCTAAGAGCGTCTCCAAAAAGGAGAAGCTATGGCCTGCCGATCCGCTGGGTGCGCTTGCTTTATCGACTGAGCTCGCCGGATTGGGGTGGGTCTGTATAGATCGATGCCGATGACAGTTAAACGACAGGTTGATAACAAAAAGAAAAATTTCGTACCCTTGTGCTATATCGATGGAAAATACCTACCCTTCAACGCGAGTGTCCACTCTCATGATGCGCCTTCATCGTCGATGCAGTTTATCTCCATAAAATGAGATTGGCCCTTCTGCTTTCACTATCCCTCCCTACCATTGTCGACCGTGGCCAGTGTTGGTCGACCCTAATATCAAACCTCCGTCCATGTGTCCGTCTGTCTAGCCAAGGCGATCACCCACTTCCCCCCCAATCATCACACACTACTTCGGTTTATGGTTAGCAATTCATTTCATTTAATACACTATCGCTTATTATTTAGTACATTGTTTTACTCCTCTCTCTTAACGATCTACTACTGTCATGAAATATCCTTATTTTAGGTTGCCTTTATTCAGGCTTGTCATAAATTCCTTCAAAAAAAACAAAATTTCAATTCAAATTTCCTAGTCTACATTTGTACTGGTTTGCCGTAAATTAGGCTCCTCACCAATTGTCGCATTCGGGTGTTATTAAATTCACCCTAAATAAACATATTTGTATATATATATATGTGGATGTATGAGTTTGCTTATCGATGTATGTATACTAATTACCTATTGAACATAATCTTAAGTGTACGCATAACCATAGATAAGTGTAAATATTATTAGTTAGTTATTCAAATGTAGCAATCTAAGAAAAAAAAAATGACTCTTGGGAGGTATTAAACCCACTCTGAATATGTCGATATGTTTATATGTACCTTTACACAGCCAAGGGTATGCTTATTGACGCAAATTGACTACCGCCTAAACATTGTACTTTGCATGGTTGGTTGTAATGTCAATCGTGTGTATGTATATACACGAGCAAGCATTCGCATTATCAATAAAAAAAAACTAGCGAAACAAGATCCTCTTATCAATTCATGTGTGGATGGATATACACACGCTTACTAACGCTTACTGATCACTAAGTGAGCCTGGTAGCTTATTACACTGAACATATATCAATCGTGTGTATGAACATCTATGTGTGAGTATGCCTATCCATTATTAACGAACTATTCAAAAGAAGTAAACAAAAGAACAAGACCCTTCTGTTGACTCAAATGTACCTCATATGCAAGAATATATCATGCATTATCAACGCTGCACATAAATTGGCATTACAACAAGCCATACCTGCTCGCGTTTGCATACATATCCCCATAGAGATGCTTCATACCAGCATTACATTTGGTAGCCCACACTCTCGAAATTCATCCTCAACTTATTTGCTCAGCTTATTTTAGGTGAGCACACTGCTACATAAATTCCGTTCTCAAATCTTCGTTTACATTATACCTTACTAAACTAACTCACTCCCTAGACACTCAGGTGTGTATTGAGCTGTCTACTATTTCCAAACAGTTGTATTGTTTTGCACTCAGTATGTAAAAGAATGGCCACTCTATTCCCTTTCATCATAATGAAAATCAAGACAGTATGGCCCTATCAGCTACTACACTAAGGCGCCTAGGTGTTGAGCTAACGGCTTGTGTATCTCGATTGCTTATAGCAAATTTTCTTTCACCTAGGATACTTTTCGCTAAAATACCATTCTTTCGCCTTACCATTCTTTCGCTACTGCGCATTCACAGCTTTGACAACAGTTTATAGATTTCTTTAATGATAACTACATCTAAATTAGTGATGCACAGAGAATTGCAGGAGCTATTTATACTATCAAGCGACGCTTACATGCAGGTATATGCACCGATACGGAGCAATAGTCATCCTACCTACGCATGGCCATAGCCCATACAGCTCGCTGTTTGAACGTTATTTATTTTTATGTTTAACACTACTATTTCTTCTTCGCTTATGTTGTCATGCCGTATGAAAGGTGGTGGAATAGTTAGTTGAATGTGTGGCCGTCACTTTCGCTGGAGCGCACTTGCGCGTGCCCGTGCCCGGTTCGCCGATGTGTATCTAGCGGTCAGAGCGCCATGCGCAAATGGACAACTAAGTAAGGGAGTAATTCCTGATGCTTTTCTACTGGTGCGTATCTGCAGCCTGGATCTATGTATCGTAAAGTGTCTCACTTACCCGCTTATGGGACCTTTTTACTGTGGCTTTAGAATATTCGCGTGCCTGCTGTTCAGCATTGATGTGGCCGCTTCATAACATAGCTTTTGCAGTTGGACTCGTCAGAACCGCAGCAGCTGCCGCTGACTTTAGTAACATGCTGTATTTTGTCGTTTTTTGCGTTGTGAGCGCCGCCTGTATATTTTGGTGTGCGCTGTGTTTTTTGTTGTCCCACTGATAACAGCCTGTCGCTGAACTGATGTTCACCGTGTATTTATTTATTGCAATATGCTTATGCTGCTAGATTTGTTGGGGTAATTGTTTGTCTTGCCCTTATATGCGTACATGTGTCGCCACACTTTTGGTTATGCTGCGCAATCGCCTTCTTTTTCCTCCTTCGTTGGTGAATCCTCCGTCTATCTTCGTTCTTTCGTCTGCTATAAGATAATTTATTATGCTTAAATATATATTTTTTCCCTCTGGAGTGAATTTACTAGTTTTCATTAAACATATTCTCACATGAAGCTTACCTATTTTTTCTCTTCCTTTTATGTGTTGTTCGTTTGGCTGCCCGATTTGAAAAGGCCGGAAACCGCGTAATGCAAAGTTAGCTGCTACGCTATTCGCAAGTATGGTGTGTTCGCAGATTTTTGTGAATATATCTGTCACGCATGGATGTACCAGCTTTGAAACATTTGCCTTTCCGAATTGCCTAAAGGCTGATGTACATCTCACGTAACAGTCGTCTAACGCAACCTCGTTGTAGAAAGACATAATGCTCTTCGTTGGATTCGGTGATTCGATACGACCGGTTAGTATCCAACCGAACACTGTCTCTTCGGCTAAGAGTGTGTTTAGCACATTCTTTTTTATACCGTTCATTATAATTTGGGGATATATGTCTCCGCCAAGTATGAGGTCTACGTCTTCGTTGACGTAGAACCTCTTGTCTGCCAAACCAAGTCTGGGAATGCCTGCATAGTCATTGCGTTGATATGGCAGGATGGAAGATTCCCAGTGAGTTTCGCTAGAACTTGTACGGGCGTAGTCAGGCTGAAGCAGGGATCCACTGGTGAACGTAGTTCGATGTTGGATGCTTCTTTCACCTGAGCTGACACCGCATTTGTGATGCCTGAAATATGGGCATGCATTTTCCTCGCTGGAAAATTGATTCTGCGTCTCAGTCTTTCAGACCCAGAATCAATTAATGCCCGCGCGGAGAAGTCGTTACCGTTATGGTGAATGTGTACGCGGCAGTTAATAATAGCACACCTGTGCTGGAATTGGCATGGCAGGATTTGACATTCTGGTTCGTAGAGAAGGTGGTTGTCCCGATTCCTGTCTTTTCCGTGCCTGTACCGAAGTTGATGGGGTATTATCCGCATATTTGAAAGGGTTGCGCACCGCCGGTTGCTGAAGTGTGTCCGCATGCAGGAGCGTGTGGTGACGAGAGTGGCATTTGGAGCAGTTGTACGAACTGGTGCACCTCGTCACTGTGTGTCCTGGGGATAAACAATTCAAGCAGCCATTTGTGGATTTGATGAATTTAATCCTTTCTACCGGGTTTAAATCGCAAAAACGTAAGCAGTTTCGTAATCTGTGCTCCGTAGATTTGCACATTTTACACATTGATTTTGTTGTTTGCTTGGTTACTTTTGTTTGAAAAGCACCAAGTCTTTTTGTAGGGTTTTCCGTCGACTGGCGCGACGTGTTTGACTTTTCCACTTTAGAAGTGGCATTCCCTGTAAAACCAGACACGGTTTCAAGTGTCTTAAAACGATTTGACAAGAATTTGTCCATATCCTCCAACTTGGATATGACCGTTTTGTGGTCAATGCTCTGCTCCCATAGAGCCAACTTATTTTCAGGTAATTTTGTCGAACATAAATAAGTAATAATCGCATCCCAATTTGAAACATCGATCTGATGTGTTTTTAAGGATGCCAAACAATTATTTATGTCGCGCTGTAAGGATTTGATTGAGCTGCCGCACTCGCTATCTATCTTTTTTAGATTAAACAAAATTTGTAGTTGTGAGTTCACGAGAATCCGCTTATTCTCGTATCTCTCACATAGGTTTTTCCAGGCTGCTTGGAAGCCTTCATTTGTCAAGGGACATTTCTTGACGATGTCCTTTGCCTCACCTTGAGTTTTTTGATTGAGGTGGAACAACTTTTCTACCGGGCTTAGGCGACTGTTGTTTTTGTAGATGGCCGTGAACAGGTCACGAAACGTTGGCTAAGATAGGTAGTCGCCCTTGAATACCTCAGTATCGCAAGCTGGCAGGCGGATACTATGTTCACGCGCGCGTTCTCCTTCCGATCGAACCTGACTATCTCTTTCCTGCTTCAATTTGGCTTGAAGTTCAGCCATGTTCGACATGCATCGCAAGAATACGGCATATGCAGCTTTATGCTTGATCTTGACCGCTGCAATTTTCTTTGCGTCGAGCGTGTCAGAGCCAAGCAACTCCTCTAGGGCGTTCTCTGCTTTTTTCCACTTAGCTTGCAACTCTTTTTGCTGTATTGCAAGAGTGTGTACAGTGTGCAGAGCCGCATTGATATCATTAAAATCGGCCTCGAATTCGATTATTCGATCGGCCAATCTAATGTAAGAATCCATGTTCATGGTTGAAAGGTGGAGAGCAAATTAACCAAGGGATATAACTTTGAAAATCTGAGCGAATCACTCAACCAACAACTAGTAAAATTACGCAAAATTTATTTATTACTCTTAATTTTTTTATGTTTGTCTGACTTTGCAGATTATTTGTGCCTTAAAACAGGGAGCAGGGGGAATCAACACCAATGTGTTTGTGCGAAGTAAAGGGGGACCACTCGCCACTTCAACCTTCAATTTTATTATAAAATAAGTGCGCGCGTTGATATAAACTCGACGAAAAGTGTGAAACGGTGAAATAAATCTTATACAACAAAGAACAAAACTGTGTAACAAGATTAATTAGAGAAATTAGTGAAAATAATAGTGACGCAAAGGAAATAGAATTTTGTCGCAGTCGAATGGCGTGAATTTTTTTGAAAGTGAGGTTATGTGCACCACTTCCCTGTGCTGTGTCTGGAGAGCCTTACCACTGGTGGGGGACAGACCAGATAGTCACAAGGAATCTTAAACGACGTTAATGCAACGCGTTTGCACTTATTTTCCTTTTTGGCACTACACAGTTTTTTCACACTTTTCGCGGTTAACTACAATCACGTATGGCACTTTAGATCGATTTTTCGCACTTTTATTTATTATTTTAACCAAAAAAAATGTGGCAAGAAATATTGCACTTACTGTGAACTTTTTGGTGATTTGTATGGTGCTGATGTGGCAAGATGACTTGATGTGTTGCAGTGGCTTTAGCTGGCTGTCGCTTGCTCAGTGTTTTGCACGTTGGTATGAAATAATAGACTTTTCGTTGGTATCGCTGTTGATTGTGCCAAAAAACTCTCCGGATATCTTTTTATGTGAGGAATTCTGAAATTTTGGTGCGGTCAGCTATGATCTTAAGTTGTGATGTGGACTGTATCTATGCGCTTTAATTCCTTTCTCGGGGAGAAGGACCATGTTCGGCCTGAGTGCGTCGTAAACCGGCAGTGGGTAGGCGCACAAGGGTCGGCCTCGGGTGGCAGTTCACGCCAATGAAATAAGAGAAAACACAAGAGGATTTTCCTCGTTATAATGGGTAGACTTTATTAGATAAAAGTAAAAATAATTTGGGTACAATATTACCTGAATTTATTGTGATCAGAACGGCAGAGATCGTTGGCGGCAGATGTGTACGCGTTGGCTGCTAGAATCCAAGAGACCGGTTATATTGCAAGCTACAGCAGTTGACCCGCAAAATCCTCCGTTTTGGAGGGAAAGGCACCCACACATCAACCCCGACATGCATATGCATGAGTGCTGACAAAAAGCACACATACACGGGCATGTACATGCATGCATGGGATAGTGAAGTGAGTGAGTGAAGTGAAGTGAACACGAAAATTTTGCTCCGCAAAAAAGCCCAAATAAAAGTGGTAAACACGCGAGGAAAAAAATTCCATCGGTGCAACGTAAGTTGGTATAGGCTGTATCTTTGTATACAGCCCGGTAAAAGACCAAACCTGCGCTGGTAAGCGAATCGATTTACATTTTAAAAATCTTATATTTTCCTATATAACACAAAGAAAAGAGCGCGAAACTGTGACCCACATAATCAGCTGTGTGTGGTGGGTTTAGCGAGCCTTCTCTTCTCTTTGTATCCAATCCTTCGCTCCACAAGCGAGACGAAGCTATATGCGTAAAAGCTTTCATCAAAATCGAAGCAAGCTTTTGACTTCGCGAAGCTTCTCACCACAAGTGAGCTTTTCAAATAAGCTCTTTTAAATTAAACAAAGCCTCTAGCTATAGGGTAAATGAGGCATATATAACATACCATAATATGATAAACACCTAATATTTCCTAAAAATTAAAGTAAATTAATAAGATAAAATATAAAGTAAAATCAACTAAAATTAGGTAAAATAAAGTGAAAAATAAAACAAAATATAGCATAAAATAATACTTACCGAAAACTCAAAAAAAAAAAAAAAAAAAAAAAAATAATAATAATAATAAGTAAATAAATAAATAAAGAAATAAATAACCAAAAATATAACTAAATAAATTAAAATCATAAATATAATGAAAAATATAAGTACAAATATAACATAATAATAATATAACTGAAAAGAATAAGAAGAAGGCCAATATGAGAACACCACCAATTGTCCCTGTTGAAATAAGCGAAGACAGCAGTATGAACCCATTCGCCAGGAGGTCAAGACTTGCGCAGTCGCCTCCACGTTCCGCTCCACCCATTAGTGCTTCTTCGCAGAGACTGAGCGAATCAGAGCCAGGGGCGGAGGGCGGATCAGACGATGAAAATGCTTTCCAGTGCCTCGGAAAGCTCATTAAGGAGATGAAGGAGTTTGTAGGAAGTGGAAAACGCACCATTAACCAAAACCTTCGGGATTTGGTCAAGGCTATTGCGATCTCCTACGAGCAAGCCACGGATGCGCTCAAGAAGACGAGTAATTCTTGCTGGGAAGTAAAGAAGTCACAGACTACCCCATCTCTGGCACAAAGCGTGCAACAGAAATCTACAAAACGTGGCCGTGAGTGCGCATCCGGGGGTACGCCATCGCCGCAGGTGCGACAAAAGAAGAAGAAGAACGCGCAAAAGACCTCAGAAGTCGTGAACGCACAAACGAAGGAAGTAACAGAAGTAGTGAAAGAACCAGAAAAAGGAGGAGGTTGGGCGACGGTTAAAAAGCAAAAGCGCCCGAAGCAGAGACCAGCCCGCCCCGACGCAATCCTGATCAAAAGCTCAACCGATTGCTCATACGCGGATATCCTTAAAGCTGTTAAAAATGAAGAGTCACTGAGAGAAATGAACACAATGGTTCGTAAAATCCGCAAGACTGCTAAAGGAGAACTCCTCTTCCAACTCAGTAGGCAGTCGGACAATGACACTGCAAAACTTGAAGCAGCTGTAGGACAAGCTCTCTCAGGGAAAGCCGATGTCAAGTCCCTCAAGGAGGAGTCTCTGTGCGAAATACGCGATATAGACGAAGTAACGACGGTTGAAGAGGTCTGCCAGGCGCTGAACACACAGCTTTCAGGCTTCAATGCTAAGCCGTCTTGTGTGCGATCCTTGCGCAAAGCGTACGGCGGTACGCAGACTGCGACTATGTCTTTACCCACCGAGTTAGTTCGGGAACTTACGAGAAGTGGTAAAGTCCGAATCGGATGGGTCATATGCCGAGTCCGATCAAAAGTTCAGCCGAAACGATGCCTTAACTGTCTCGAGTTCGGACACATAGCAAGAAACTGCGGCACCGAATCCAATCTCAAAGGCGTTTGCTTTAAGTGCGGGGGCCAAGGGCACGCGGCGAAATCATGCACTAACTCGCTTAAGTGCTTATTGTGCGCTGGAAGAGGGCTCAGCGGTATATAAAGAAGCGGTCCAGAAACAAAGACCTTTATGAGATTACTGCAACTTAATCTTAACCATTGTGAAGCAGCCCAGGACCTTCTGGCACAAACAGTTTTGGAGTTGAAGATTGACTTAGCACTTCTTAGTGAGCCCTACAGAGCGAAGACTGCGAATTGGATACAAGACGAATTGAGCAAGACTGCTATTTGGTCCTGCAGAGATAATCCTTTATATGCGGAATTAATACTTAAGGAACGAGGATTCGTATGCGGTAAGATTGATGGCATTTACGTTTACAGTTGCTATATACCACCTAGTACGCCGCTGGACGCGTTCGAAGAAATCGTCGGGAAAATAGCCATGGATGCGACGTTGCGGGAGCGTTTTGTCATCGCGGGAGACTTTAATGCATGGGCTATAGAGTGGGGCTCACAGAGAACATCTCCCAAAGGAAGGGCTCTGCTCGAAGCATTTGCATGCCTTGATGTAGCGCTCCTTAACGTGGGTGGGCAAAACACCTTCAGAGGGAGACCGGAATTTCTAAAGTGCAGAGCTACCTACAAAATCGCTCGACTCGCACTTAAGAGGGCAATAAAAGATAGTAAGCGCGAATGCTTTCTCAAGCTTTGCGATGACGTCGAGAGTGACCCTTGGGGCACAGCTTATAAATTGGTTTTTAAGAAATTGAAACACAAAGGAGGGGCGATGCCAACATGCCCCTCTTTTCTCAGAAACGTGGTAGATACTTTATTTCCCACGCAAAGGGAGCTAGTGTCTCCCACTTCAGGCGCCGTACTATACTCATTTGACGAGGTTACCGTCGTCGAGGTCCTTCAAGCAGTGAATAGACTGCAAGACCGCAAGTCTCCTGGCCCAGACGGGGTACCAAACAGAGCACTCAAACTAGCTCTCACTTATAACACGCCAACATTTGCGGAACTATTTAATGCATGCTTGGCTGAGGGGACATTTCCTACAATATAGAAACGACAAAAGCTGGTCCTGCTGCCAAAGTTTGGTAAAAATACGGCGGAACCATCTAGCTACAGGCCCATTTGCCTGCTCGACTCCGCCGGTAAGGTTCTTGAACGAGTCCTCTATAATCGACTCGAAAAAGAAATTGAAGATGTGGGTGGTATTTCCGATAACCAGTTTGGGTTTAGGAAAGGAAGATCCACCATCCAAGCTGTGAACATGGCGAAGGAAGTGGCCCAAGAAGCCATAAGTGGCACCCGATGGCTCGAAGGCTCTAAGGAATATTGCCTTACCGTTATTTTAGATGTAAAAAATGCCTTCAACACTGCCAATTGGGCAAAAATTCTAGACACGCTGGAGGAGATAGGCATATCCCTTTACCTGCGTAGGATCATACGCAGCTACTTCGAAGGTAGAGTGTTGGAATATGAAACGGCTGCTGGAGTAGAAAAGCTTCACGTCACAGGCGGTGTTCCTCAAGGCTCCGTGCTCGGTCCACTGCTTTGGAATATTATGTACGACGGAGTATTTCGACTCAAGGTACCCAATGGGGTGAAAATTATCGGCTTCGCGGACGATATCGCATTGGTAATCACCGCCAAGCACCTAGGCGAAATATGCGCCAAATCTAATACAAGCATAGCGATGGTTCAATCGTGGCTTACGAAAACTTGACTGCAGCTGGCGGAACAAAAAACAGAGGCTGTACTCATATCAAGTAAGAAAAGGGTGGAGCAGGTTACTATAAGAATCGGCCGCCATGACATCGACACGCTGCCTGCAATAAAATACTTGGGGGTTGTGATAGACAGGAGGTTGTCATTCAAATCCCACTTAGAGTATGCCAATGGAAAGGTAGCAAAAACCGTAGCAGCATTATCTAGGATAATGATAAATGCAAGAGGACCAAAGCAACGACGGCGTCAACTTCTGGCTGGCGTTGTAAAAAGCCAAATATTTTACGGGGCTCCTGTTTGGCATCAGGCCACGAAGTATAAATCATACTTCCGCGGGGTAAAGTCGACTTACCGCCTGTGTGCACTACGCGTCTGTAGCGCCTTTAAAACTGTCTCTGACGACGCAGCACTAATCATCGCAGGAATGTGTCCTATAGACATATTAGCAAAAGAAGCAGCGACGATTTATCGGGATCAAAGCTCACGTAACAGAGCACGAGAGCGAAGCCTGCAAAACTGGCAGCTCAGGTGGAATGCCTCAACAAATGGTCGCTGGACTCACCGATGTATCCCAGATATTAATATATGGATATCTAGAAAGCACGGCGAGGTGGATTTCTACCTCACACAGTTTCTGAGTGGTCACGGATGCTTTAAGGAATATTTGCACCGATTCAATCACGAGCCTAACAACATATGCGATCACTGCGGCGGCGATACAGTAGAAGATGTTTACCATGTATTTTTCGAGTATCCTAGGTTCTATAGCTCGAGATGCAAACTGTGCAGAATATTTGGAGAGGATTACACTCCTGAAACAATTGTTGGATGCATGCTACAAAGCAAGGTAAAATGGTCAGCGGCGTGCGATGTAATAGCGGAAATAATGAAGTGTCTACGAAGTCTTGAAAGGCTACGGCGCAGCAGCGAACATTGAACAGTCGAGTTGCGTGGGTGGATAACAAATTGCTAAGGTGGAGGGGATCGAGCTGAGCACGTATTGGATGCAAGGCCTCCGTACAATTAGCGGCGTGAGAATGATAAAATAAGAAAATACCGTAATATATGTAGGTAATGTAATAGCAAACCAGGCGACGGATTGGAGACAAGGCCTCTTCAACCGTTCGAATACTGCCCCAGGTGAAGGAACAAAGCACGGATTGGAGACACGGCCTCTTCAACCGTGCGACCAAAAGCAGTCAACATACACGCAACGACAAACCTACGGATTGGAGACAAGAACTCTCCAACCGTAGAAACAACGAGTATGAGGGTAAACGTCTCACATGTAATCAGAGTTTATACTCGGATTGGCGAGAAGACCTCTCCAACCGGTGGAAGTACGAGGAAAGCCCCGTTACGTATTGTGAAAAAAAAAAAAACAAACAGAAAACAAAAAAACAAAAAAAAAAAATTAAATGAAAAACGGAAAAACCTATTAAAATAAAAAAAAAAAAAAATAAAAACAAATTTTATAATTTATTTACACATATATACATATATAAAAAACAAAACCCTACAATACAAGTAGTCGAACGCACAAGCACTATATGCACAGTGTTTAAGGTAGGCTTGCTAATATTCGTAGAAGAGGTATACGTCAAGCAAATTCAGGTAGTAAGCAGGGCGTGTCAGTCCCAGCGTTAACCATACCGCGGCACTATCTAAGTACAGCAACGTGACCCCGACAGACGTAGAGCTTAGTGCTCAACCTACCTCCCGACGGAATACTTGACGGTAGTACCGGGGGGTAAATGGTACTCAGACGGTAGGAGGTTTAGTGCGGTTAAAGTCCCACACTGACTATGAGGCTTTCGATGCTTCCTCCTCGTCAAAAAAAAAAAAAAAAAAACATGCATGCACATGCATGAGGGTGATGGTGTGGGTGGTTATAAATTAAGTCGAGTATCGATTTGCAGAGTTGTATTGGGGGGGATCGCAATCAGGTGCGGAAAAGTTAGGCATCCTGCCTAAACAGGATTATCGCACTTTTTCGGTTTTGCGAAATTTTCGATATCGATAAAGTGGGCGTGGTTGTAGTCCAATTTCGTTCATTAGCGATCTGAGATGAGCGCCCAGGAACCTACATACCAAATTTCATCAAGAAATCTCGAAATTTACTCAAGTTATCGTGTTTAAGGATGGACGGACATGGCTAAATGAATTTCTTTTTTCGCCCAGATCATTTTTATATATATATCTCGATTAGTTCATTGTGATGTATCTATCTCGATTATTTTTTGCCGTTACGGATTACCGTTATGCTAACAAAGTTAATATACTCTGGGAGATCTGCTCAGCTGAGTATAACAACAAAAGATCTAATTTTTCACGCACAACAACAATTAAAACATGCATTAGGCGAACAGGAATTTAACCGCTTCACCACCAAACAAAACATTTTGAATAAGAAGATAGCAAAAGAGAAAGAAACAACATTAGAAGCGAAAATGAAAAAACTTAAATAAGAAAAAATAAGAAAACTAGGAATCAATATAAACAGCAAAAGGTTTGTGAAGAAACCCAACATCGAATTTCCCGAAGATGTGATGTGGCTGCTATCCCTGGGACGAAAATTTACACTACCTACAACAAATACAAATTTTTCACCTACACATACAATTGCAGAAATAAATAAATAAAATAAATGTAAGGCGCGATAACCTCCGAAGAGATCTAAGGCCGAGCTTCTCTTCCAATTTGCGTCGTGCTCCTCTTGATTTTCCCTATAAATTGGCCGGACGGGACCTACATGTTTTATGCCGACTCCGAACGGCATCTGCAAGGCAGATGAGTTTTCACTGAGAGCTTTACATGACAGAAATACACTCGGAGCGATTGCCAGACACTGCCGAGGGGCGACCCCGCTTAGAAAAATGTTCTTCTAATTGAAGAACCTTATTTCTAAAATTTTGATGTTTCTTTGCCCGGGGTGTGAACCCAGGACATACGGTGTGGTAGGCGGAGCACGCTACCATCACACAACGGTGGCCGTCGTTTTCGGCGAAATAATTTTTATATAGAATCAAACTTTTTAAACTCTTTTATTTACAACAAATATTGAAACAGGCTAACAATTAATACGTTTACTGTGTTTAATGCAAATTCAATATTCTATGGATTCATTTTCCAAATGTTATTTAAAAACACAACACTTCCCCATGCAAAATGAATGTTTAGGTGTGCGAAATGTCAAACATTGACAATAGCTGTATCTTTTTTTTTACATCTATATACGCTTACGTTTTAACTTTATATGGGCTGCTAAGCGTCAAACTTTAAATAGACCTCTGAAATTGCTGCGCATAAAATTAGTACTACTAAATTTCAATACGCATTATACTCAGATGCAACTGAAATATATGTCTATGTTTCACCCTCTACACTCATTCTATGTATTCTATTTTTGTCCACAATTCATCGCAACTGATTCAGCTATATGTTATACATTATGACCACCAGAGATTTGTGTCTCCGATTTTAGGTACATCCTGTTCTGTAGCTACCCTTCAAAAAACGCGAGTACTCCATAAATAGTGTAAGGAATACTCCTTTAGGAGTATAGGAGTGCTCCAAAACTAATATCTAATCATACAAAAAATGTTATCCAATTAACATTGCGATATCCTAGGAGAGGAGTAGGTGATCCCACTCTCGCTTTGTTTGTAAGTATTCCATAGAGTACAACGTGAGAGGACCTTCCTAAGTACTTTCACTGTAGTACTCCATGGAGCACCCACAGAGGATCATATGCAAAAGTACTCCAGAAAAACTACTCTATGGAGTATCTGCGGAACAGTACTCTAAACTGTTCCTGAAATATTAGTCCATGGAGTACCGACAAAAGATTACTTCCGAAACTGCTCTCAAAACATTACTCCTTGGAATACTAGCAAAAGAGTACTCGTTAAACCACCCTCGATGGAGTACCTACAGGAGATTACTTAAGAAAGTACTCTCAAAGCATTACTCCTTGGAGTAGCTATGGAAGAGTACTTTTAAAACCATCGCTAGAGAAGAAGCGACCCAAAATAAAACATAAAATTTATAAAAAAAATCATATTAGTTTCCTTATTCGCGCAAATGCTAAATAACATAAGAATACAATTGTTTATCTTTTAAATTAAATTCACTCCAATAATTCTTTCCGACACAATTCCTCTTTGAATATTTATCTATACTATAGTCTGTATACATAAAACCAATTGCGCGGTTTCATTTTATCAGAGTTGCCATAGTAAAATTTTATTATCAGTTATTTTATGCAATATTTTAATTTTGGCAACTTTGTTCGATCGTCATCGTGCCGTGATCACGGTCGTTAAAACACGAGCAATGATCGGCTGATGGTGGTCCGCAAACGCATTGCAAAGGAGTATTGTTAGAGTACTCCAACATGAAAAAAATGGAACACGTAATCCAACAATTTTTTTGGGGTAGTTATTGAACCACTGCCGTTAGTTGAGTCTCCTAAGCATTATCTAAGCGAGGATAAGCGTTTTTTACGCGCAAACGTAAACGTATACGCTTGGAAAAAAAAACACGGCTAATATTCAGGACCACAGTAGGGAGGAATTTTTCTTCTCTATAGAGTTGCATGCAATATGCTAATGAGCTGAATACAATCGAAGCCGCAAATATGGTCATGTTTCGTAGCAGATTATAATTTATTAATTTTGATATTGTGAAAATGTCGGGACAAAGCATTTCCCGCGGGACACTTTAAAATTTGTGAAAAATACGGGATGTCCCGGCCAATACGGGACATTTGGCAACGCTATACAAGACAGACTATATGGAGAAAATGAACTAACTACTAGGCGACAAGAACGCTTACAAAATCGTCATAGTCGACTCCACAACAAAACTGCAAAAGAAAAACAATAGTATTGTGAACGAACTATACAAAGGAAAGCACATAAACTATAGAGAAAAACAACAGCTCGCAAGCTCGGCAGCAACCGCACCGAGACTTTATCCAAAATCCACAAACCCGAATGCCCTTTACGTCCAATTTCGTCTTCCATAAGTGTTCCATGTTACGAATTGTCCATATATTTAGGAAAAATCTTGAAGCCACTAATATCAGAAGACTACAACATTAAAAATTCATTTCACCTGGAAAACAGATAATAAAGATAATCATGAAAAAATGGGAAAAAGCCCAACAACACACAACCATACCGAAAAACAAGTTTTTAACCATATTAGAGTTCTGCTTAAAAGAAAATAACTATTTCATGTGCAATAACAATATTTACCAACAAACATTTGGAATGCTGATGGGTAACCCACTTTCCCCCACCATTGCGGACATTATCATGGACGACCTTATACAAAATATGTACTGTGAGCTGAACCAAGAACAAAACACTGGTATTAAATTTCTTGTCAAATACGTAGACGACGTATTTGCAATAATAAAACGAAGCGACACGGTAATTACCTTAAGCACAATAAATTTCTTCTCATCACAACCCTTTAAATATAAATTAAATACCGCCAAAAAATGTATACGTAAAGTACTGACCATCAGCAATCAATGTTTTCAAACCCTAATATAGAAAAAATCAAAATGACGCTAAGAAGTAACAATTATCCCAATAAATTAATATGTAACCTAATTGACCGTAAACAAGAATTAATAAATATTCCCACACAAATCACATCGAAAGAGTCGCCCATTGAGCCAAAACAATATTTTAGTACGACCTATATTCCCAAGCTCTCAGAAAATCTAGCATAACACATAACAAAAAACCCAAAAGTAACACTGGCTTACAAATCTAACCACACTCTATCAACATTCTTTAGAAAAACCAAAAGCCCGATCGACATACAACAACATAGTAACGTGGTATACCAAATAGAGTGCAAAGGAAATTAAACTAAACATTGCACCAAAATATATATTGGTACTACGAAGAGGGCGCTAAACACACGACTTGCAGAGCACCAAGCCGATATCAACAAAGAAAAACGCAGCACGGCATTATCACAACACGCGGTAAACAACAAACACACAGTAGATTTCACAACAATAAAAATAATAGATAAAGAGACGAGAGAAAGAACAAGGTACACACTCGAGAGCCTAAGAATAATGCAAAACAGAGAAAAGGCAATGAGTGAGAAAGAAGATACACAAGACATAGCCGCGACTTACTTATTATGCCTAAGATACATATAATTAGCTTTTAGTTTGACAAGTTTACCATACAGTGATGGTAGTATTATAATGTTTTAGTAAAGTAATAATAAAATCGTATCTAAGTACCAGTGTGAGTTAATATAAATAATTGTGGAGTAATATTTCATGTAAAACTTAAATTTATAATTGTGCAATATTTTGTTTGTAACTGCGCTGTTCTTGGTTTTTGTATTCTGTTATAAACAAATATAGACCGCTCCTGAAAAAGATAAGGATAATTATCGAACCGTTGTGCTAAATTGTGGAATAAATCCTAGTTTATTTACACTTTACCCTAATAGATCAGTAAAGCTGAAAAACTACATAGAAATTCCCATTGGTTAATGTCCAAGAGTGGAGTGTGTTTTCTTTGTCTTTGTTAAATCGACAAGTATTAAATTTGACTTGTCCTGTCACGGTCGCCAAAAAAGTTGCAGCCAAAGAAAAACACCCTGGCGATGTTGAATTGGAAATTTCGTTTATTCAAGTGATTCCTTTCTTATTGCTAAGTGCTTGCGGCTCTATTTTTCCGTATCATAAAAAGAGATCCCGTAATATGACATAATTTGAGTAACAAATGTACTCAACGGATATACACATCATTATTTGCATACTGCTGAATTTGTCTATAGCATACTAAATAAAAAAAATAAAAAATTCACTGTAATATGGTTCGATAACCTTTCAATGCCTACTACATCACGATGCTTTGTGTCCTGCATATGTACATAAAGATACGTAGTGTCATGTCCTTATAACTCGCAAAATGAACAAAATTACTTTTATTGAAATACAGCTTGAAGTAATATTTATGTGAAATTCTTGAGGATATTCTGCGATTATATGTTTGTATAATTTAAATTATGAATAACCATGATGCTGTAGCAATTGTTGTTGAAGGACTATTCCAACCTTATTCAACTCTTCTCTTTTATACGGCTTCTTGTCCATCATCATTGAAAGGTGTGAAATTTTTTTCAGAAGCATAGGAGCATGGGTCATTTTCTGTTGCTGTATGAGCTTCGCTATTCTCTAGCAGTTTAATAATATTGGCATTAGTTTCAGCAATAAACAAAGTTTATGTTGTGGGCGTTTATGAACGAGTTATCAAAGGCACGCCAATCGTACGGCCACCAATGCCGCCTCTTGCCTTGTTTGTACCTGATGTTGGCGATTTTGATTTTTCATGCGTTTTTATTTCATTTTCAATAATTTTCTGCTGTTCTTCATTTGCCAATAAATTCGATGTGGTGGTGTTATTTTCTTCAACTTTACAATCTTTACGTTTTGGACTAGCAAAATAGTGTTCTTCTAAATGTCCACAGCCAACAGTGGATTTAAGTTGTTCCCCATTTTCTAATAAGTTACCATCTATACCTTTTGGCTCTTCTTTCGCTCACTTTCTTGAGTACTTTATTGAATCTGCTGGCTGCACTACTAAACGTCAAATATATTTAAACTTGAGTTTTTAATAAACTTTAAATAATTTCACATATTTGTTATTACATTCTTATATTCATTCCTCGATGTTCTTCCAAAATAAGTGTTCCGACCTTTTCGCTTTTCGCTGCTATTGAACCAAGATTCATTGTGTTACCATTGCCACTTCCACTGCCGTTGACGCCAGCGCTTCTTCTAGCACCAGTGCTATTTATTTTGTCGGGCAACTCTGCAACTGATGTTCCACTAACAGAAGAAATAATAGCACCGGTTGCACCGCCACTACCAGCACTACCAATGTTGCTCTTTATATCTGAAGTTGACCTTGAAGATTTCTTTGCATATGTCGCTTTTTCGCTGATATGCAACCTTCTTGTTAAGTTTTTAAAAACGGGCCGTGTAAACGAATTAGTACACAACCAACAGAGTAGCTTTTCATTCCATTAATCCTTTTGTTTTCAACCGGCTTATCGAAAGCACTGCTTACATTCATCACATTGTATCGGTGGGCCATACGTTGCACATCTTAATGCATTTGGGGTTTCCCAAGGCTGCTACTATTTTGCAATATTCACATGCATTTGGTTTACCATACTTGCCAGGTTGATATTCGCAATTTTTTTGCAAGTGCTTTGCGACTTTCCTGTTGGTTGGAACTCAAAAAATTATCAGAGCCGCTTGTATGATGATCCCTCGAAATCGAAAAATGAATCGATTGTTTTACCAATAAATTAGTTAATCGCAATACAAAGAAGTGGGATGTGCTAAGAGATTCGCTGCTTAAAAATGTCAAAAATAAAAGCGAATTTGACGCGAATTATAACGAACAAAATGATATGGTATTAACCAGTTTTTTACAACATATAAAGATTTTAAGCAAAGGCGTTCTTAATAATATGCAAGCAATACGTTCACCTCAGCTTGGACTAGACATCCTTGTCTCAGGCAAAACTGGACCATCTTTTGTTATCAACTGTGCAAATAAAAAATAAACTCCAATTTTCATATTTAATTAGGCAGTGTGTGCGACATCAACAATTGCCATCAAGTAATGTGCTATTGGCCTGTCTTAAATACCTCATACAATTGTGTCGTTTGGAACAAGTTGAATCATTGGCCGCTCTGTGTTATGCATGCACATCCCATGTTAAACGTCTATGCTAACTTTGCACCCTTCCAAGCAATGATACTCTGGCGTAATGGCAGTGCAGACTTAGCATGGATGAACCCACATAGAGGATATGGTGATTGTGCGGAAATGGAAGAGGGTCGACGTATGGCACGTAATGTATTTCGTACCATTGTTGACGAAATTTTAGCATAGAAAAGTGAAGCTAACGTTTGTCAATCATCAATATTTACGTAGTGATTTGCGCGCCTGTGCTGAAATCATAAAATTTGTAGCGAAATAGATATGCTGCTAAGGGCAATCAAGAACCGCCATTGCACGTAATATAGGTGGTCCGCACCAAAAAAAGCTACCTATTACAGGGCTTAACAAATTTTAAAAGATATACAAACAAATACTGCGAAAACATTATTATATTATCCGTAGATACATTTAAAAGTGGGGAACTCATTTCCGTACTTGGGTTCGCCCGAGCCTCGGCTGCCAAAATAACAAAATTCACCAGGCGAGGTTGACAATTGGGTTGGAGAAGCTATAAATTGCGCTGGCAACCCCTTGAAAGGGTTACGCTACACCACCCCTTGAATCAATTTGGTGTTTTAGTCGCCTCTTACGATAGGCATACCTGCCGCGGGTATTTTCTAAGCCCCCTAATCCGATGGTACAGTCCCAAATTTTGGTCAACATCTCGAAAACGAGGGCTAACATAGAAAAATTATTATTACCACTGAATTTAGCGGACTTGAAGTATTTGTAGCAGCTCCGTTTCCCTCATGATTATTGCTTAGAAACTTACGTGAGCGATACGAAAATAAACGTATCTTAGATAACTCACAACTACAAATCCCATTTAATTTAAAGAAGGTAGAGAATGAGCGTGGTAGCTCTATTAAAAAATTACAGCGGAAAATCAACAATTGCCGTTCTGCTCTCAAGACTCATAAAAATGACATGTGCTCGACAAAATTTCCGGATTGGATGTATGGAAACAAAGCATAGACCACAAAATGGACATATCTAAGTTGGAAGATATGGAGAAGTTCTTATCAAATCGATTTCACACACTTTAAGCCGTGTCAGGCTTCACTGGCAACAACGTCAAAAAGGGACAAAAGCCACCGATTACTCGGCTCAAAAAGACTTGGTGCCTTCCAAACGAAGGTATCATTACCAGCTTAAAAGGCCTTTTGTAAAATGTGCAGAGCGTCGGAGCACAGACTACGGAATTGTACGCGATTCTGTAATTTGACCCCAGGGGAGACAATCAACTACATCAAATCCACTGGGGGATGGCTGAACTGTTTATCCCCAGGACACACAGTGAGGAGATGCAACAGTTCCTACAACTGTGTCAAAGCCACTCTCGTCACCACACGCTACTGCATGCGGATACATTTCAGCAACGCGGAATTCATTTATATATTCAGATAATATCCCAACAACTTTGGCAAAGGCAACAAAAAGACAGGTATCGAGGCAACCAAATTCTCCACCGAACCAAACATTTAAATCCAGCCATGCCAACTCCAGCACGGGCATTCACATTCACCATAATGGCACCGACTTCTCCCTGCGGGCATTAATTATTTCAGGGTCTGAATGTTTACTCATGACAGAAAGACTGGTGCGCAAAATCTGTTTGCCGGCGAGGAAAATGCATGCCAAAGTTTTAGGCATAACCAATGCAGTATCTTCTCAAGTTAAAGAAGCATCCAACATTGAACTAAGTTCGCTAGTGGATCCATACTTAACTCCTGTTTTTATTTTAGCCAAACTTACTGGGTATCCGCCATATCAACTCCATGACTATGCAGGAGTTCACAGACTTGGTTTTGGCAGACAGAAGGTTCAACGCCAAGGCAGTTGTAGACCTCATACTTGGTGGAGATATATATCCAAATCACACTAAATGACTTGACAAAATGTACTTAATACATTTCTGGACCAAGAAACAGTGTTCGGTTGGATACAAATACTAATAATTTTTTAATAATGAGAGAAACGGAGCTACCACAAATACCTCAAGTCCGCTAAATTCAGTAGTACTAATAATTTTTCTATGTTAGCCCTCGTTTTCGGGATGTTGACCAAAGTTTGGGACGTACCATCGGGCTAGGGGCTTAGAATATACATGCGGCAGGTATGCCTGTCGTAAGAGGCGACCAAAACACCAAATTGATTCAAGGAGTTGTGTAGCGTTACCCTTTCAAGGGGTTGCCAGCACATCTTCTCCAATCCAATATTCAACCTCGCCTGGTGAATCTTGTTATTTTAGCAGCCGAGGCCCTGACGACCCCAAGTACGGAAATGAGTTTCCCACATTTAAATGTATCTACATATAATATAATAGTGTTTTCGCAGATTATTTTTAAATATCTTTTAAAATTTGTATTGAAACTCTGTAACAGAGAACGGATAAATTCGAACACAACATAGTTCGCTCTCATTCTGCAGCATGATCAAGTTCAACGATATAACTTGTTCAAATGAACGTACTCGCCATTGATTTGAAATCAACCAAATCACTTACAGCTTCATGCATGTGCGAATTTATTAATTTTTCCCCGAATTTAATCAATTCAGGCGTTTGTTCGTTTGATTCAACAACGATTATATTGATCAGAAGGAAAAGGCAAAATGAAAGACTCAATGTGCATGAATATGTGCAACAGTGACTGGACAATGCTAGAAAGGTATAGTAACAAGCGAAATTAACGTAAAAAAATAATATTTATTTTCATATTTCAGTATTATGAATATATACATACATATCAACTATGTAAACATAAATTTCTTTTCACATAATTTTTTATAAAAGAAAATAAAATGTTTGTATCGTTTAAAGGTTGATTGCTAAACCTGTAAGCTATCAAAGACAAAGCTGAATTAAACCATAATCATAGTTGGGCACAATGCATTACATTTAAATTTCCACTACCACTAAATTTTCTATTTTACCATAAACCATAACAACGAAAGAATATTTGTTTAAATTATTACATACATAAATGCGGTCTTGTTATGAATATTGGTAGAGAAAAAGAAAATTTCTGTTTATAAATAATACAGTAAAACACTAAAAAAATACTTCATCCATTTGATGATATATTTTTAAGGGCTTGGTCGAGTATAACAAGTTTTAAATAAGACATATTTTGTAGCGCTGTGTAGTTCTTTATATAAAATACCTATGATTAAAACATGTTTTTAGCGACCTTTTTACTTTGATTTTATCAAACTGTCATTTTTGCCGGCTCAAAGTCCAATGTAATAAGACACTTTTTTAAATATTTCCCAATATATTTCAATCTCCTTCGGAGATCGTCTTCAGGGGCTATAACAGTAACAAACAAATATTCACATATAAAACTGAATACAATTGGGATAAAATTTTTCATACATGCATACATTAATTATCTTGTCCGATACACTACACTTGTTACTTTACACTTGTTTCTTTATTGCTAGTTACATCCCACCAAATAACAATTATGGAATGTACAAGTCACATATTGATAATATCAGCTTTATTATTGATTCTCTATTACCTCACCAAACGCCCTGTATTTTGGGTGACTTTAATCTGGGTTCTATTCAATGGGTGAGAGATCCTGATGACGGCTTTTTAACCCCCTTTACATCTAAAAAGGATGTCGAGGACTTACTTTGTGATACATTGTACTCCTTTAACCTATCTCAAATTAACGACATTGGAAATGATTTAAACAGAGTGTTAGATCTAATTTTTATAAACAATGATATATCCTGTGATATTTATAAGTGTGATATGCCACTCACCTGTGAATCGGTTCATCACAAAGCAATCTCTATCCAGTTCTCATTCTATAAATACGATAATAACTCCATTGAACCAGAGTACTACTTCAATTTTTATAAGGCGAATTTTACGGCTCTGAATGCGTTTTTCGGCTCCATTGATTGGAATTAAATCTTTGAGCAATTAGACTTATCAAATATGTATATGAAGTTCAAGAGCGTAGTAGAAGAAAGCCTTAACTTATACGTCCAGCCCACAGAAAAAAGAGATCTTTCAATCTCCCATGGTACAAAAAAGAACTTTTGAGGTTAAAAAACCAACGAAACAAAGCGCATAAAAAAATTAAGAAAACTGGCTCTGCTGACGACGAAGCAAAATTTGCTGAGTGCAGGAAGAAATTTGAATGCCTATCCAAGTTCCTTCATGATAAATATATTAATTCGCTTGAGACTAACATAAAAGCCAACCCGAAGTCTTTTTGGGTTTTTGTTAACTCAAAACGAAAATATAACGGTATGCCGAAATCAATGGAGTTTGGAGGGGAGGCAAAGTTGCTTCCTCAACTCAGGAAGCATGTGAGCTCTTTGCCGACTTCTTCGGGTCGGAATTTAACAGGTTCCGGACAGTTAGTACGTCATGTGATACATCTGCCATAGTGGAGTCTGTAAATATTGGTCAGTTCACGGTTACAGAGGAAGAAGTCCTGGAGTCCCTTATGAACCTTGATGTATCTAAGGGGGCTGGATACGATCTTCTGCCACCCTTGTTCTTAAAGAATTGTGCGGTTTCACTCTATCCGCCTCTTACTAAAATCTTTAACAAGTCCCTTGAATGTGGTAATTTCCTTGACGAATGGAAAGTGGCATTCTTATCGCCAATTTATAAGTCTGGCCCTCGAAACAAGGTAGACAATTATCGACCCATTGCCAAGCTATCCATCATCCCAAAGCTGCTGGACAAAATTGTAAATGACCAGCTATTTGCAGTTTTTAAAAACTATATTGTCCCTCAACAGCATGGTTTTTATCCAGGGAGATCCATCAGCACAAATCTTACAATATTTGTTAATTTTGTGGTTAATGCGATTGAGGACGGCGAACAAGTGGACACTCTGTACACTGATTTCGTAAAATCTTTCGACAGTCTCAATCATAATCTTTTACTTAATAAACTCGAGATATTCGGAATCCACTCCAACGCTCTAAGTTGGCTTGAGTCGTATCTCCAAAACAGGAAATTAATAGTAAAGATCGGCAGCAATCTCTCCAAGCCTATAATCGTTACATCAGGAGTACCACAAGGTAGTCATCTGGGCCCTTTACTTTTTTCTTTATTTATAAATGATATCTGCCAATGTTTTAAATTTTGTAGTTGCTTGATGTACGCTGATGATCTAAAACTTTATTACAGAGTTAAACACATTAGCGACTGCATAGAGCTACAGCAAGACATCTTGGAATTGATAAAATGGTGTAATAGTAACGGTCTTTTCTTGAACTTCTCCAAGTGTAACATTATCAAATTCACTCTGAGAAACGCATGCATAATGAACAGCTATTACTTTAACGATAGCGACTCATTCAATCGTACAACTACTGTTAAGGATTTAGGAGTATACTTAGACTCGAAGCTTAGATTCGACTTTCATAGGAAGTACATAATCAGTGCTGCCAATTCAAAACTCGGCTTTCTGAAACGTAATTCCAAAGACTTTTTTGATCCGCTAACGCTGAAAAGTCTTTACATTAGCCTTGTAAGATCCACTTTGGAATATGCCTGCATCATTTGGGACTCAGACTTTGTAACACATTCCAGCCGGTTAGAAAGAGTTCAAAGGAGATTCACTAAATTCGCCCTTCGACGAATGGTCACTTTTGAATCGATGCCATCTTATGCACTAAGATGTAGAATTTTAAATATTCAGTGCCTTAATATTCGAAGGAAAATTTGTGGTATTTTCTTTATCAAAGACATTTACGACAACAAAATCGATTCTCCGGAACTACTTTTTCTTCTCCCCTTCTATGCACCTGAAAGGTGTCTAAGGGACAAATACATTTTCTACGTTCAAACGCGTAGAACGAATTTTGGAAATAATGAACCTATTCACAGAATGATCTCCTTATGTAACTCTGTTTGCAATCATGCCGATTTTAACTCATGTAAAGAACATTTTAAAGCTGATGTTATTGATTACTTTCTTTTCAATTAATATGTTTCAGTATTCCTATTACATGTAGTTTTATTTAAGACGTAGCGAATTTTTTACAAACATTTTTGTTATAATGTCGTTGTATTTATAAATTGTTACCATATATTTTTCTATCTCGATAATTTTTGTTTAAGTTGTTACATATCTGTGAGGACTATGTCCGGTAGATAATAAATAAATAAATAAATAATTTGTCTCCTGCTCTAGTATGCTCACCGCTTTAAAATCTGGTTGGTTTCCGTTCTCTGTACAGTGGGCCGCAAGTTGCCGGATGATCTACATTTAATATCAGATCTGTGTTTCTATCGGAACCCGCCTATGGAAGCAGAGGTAGAGGGCGGCCCCACTCCGTTGGAAGGACCAGGTGGAAAACGATTTAAACTCCCTTGGCGCCGGTTGGCGGAGCGAAGGAGCCACTGGCGCGCCTTGTTGGACGGCCGTAACCGTTTAGACGGTTAAGCGCTAATTAAGTAAGTAAGTAAGTGTCTTAGTTGTACCCACATATTCTTTTCCACATGAAAATAATCTCCCGCACATGTAATCTATATATTAAATTATGTTTTTTTGTTATTTTGCTTTTTATGTTATTAAAAAATATGTTTGTTGTGTACGATGGTTTGTGTGCAATTCTCATATTCTTATATATTCTTATATTCTCCTTGGCTCAGACATCTACGACAAGGAGAATACACTATTTTATGCCATAAATTGATATGTGTAAGCCAAGTGTTGTCAACGTTCTTAATTATGTTATCTCTCAGTGATAATATAGCTGTAACATCAGTATCTTTAGGCTCGTAGAGATTCCTAATTTTTTGAATTGACGGTATAACGAAACATAATGAAGGAGGGCTGCAAACTGGCAGCATTTTGAATATAATTTCGAAATCACTACATAAGACAACTAACTCCTTAAGCGTTGAGATACTTATTAGCAGCATTCGTTGGGTTTCTTCTTTTTCTTGAAGTATTTTATTAATTTGGAACCAATTGTCTACAATAGATTTAAACATATTAAAATTTGAGTTCCAGCGGGTAGGACATTCACTTTTCAAAGAGGTTTTCAGCTGATGTTGTAAACTTGCTTTTTTAAAATATTTAAAAATTATTTGCAAGATTGTACAAGCCCGGGCCGCTCTTCGGTTTCCTTAAGAGAGCGTTCCAAATTATTTGCAAGCAAATTACTGCTACATTTGAAACGAGTATTTTCTTCCAAAGGTTTGACTATGTTTGAACCTTTGTCCGTTACGAATTTAACCTCATTTATATTGTCTATTCCGAACTCAACAAACAAAGTAGTCAACTTGTTCAAAATATTAACACCGGTGGAACGTTCGAAGTCCATTGACTTCATACCCAAGACGACGTCATATAATTTTAAATTTCTTTGGTAGTCCATGGTAACTCCCAAAAAATTCCTTTGCACATAATTATCCGTCCATAAGTCGATTTTGGCAGATGCACCACCGCTTTGAACCATTTCGGATATTTCACCACTGATTTCTTTCTTTTTTCATTTGCTAGCTTCTGTGCCTTCCGCGAAAGAGTTTTGGGATCTGGAAGTAAGTCTTCAACATCGACACCTTCTCCATATTTTGCTCCGATTTTAATAAGCCATTTTGAAAACTTTTTAAATCCGGAACCGCTAACAGCCAAAAATGGTTGCATGTCTTTACTTGTCCATTCTATACACGTAAAAATGGTTGTATTTTTATTCTCTGTAGAAACTGTTTTTAAGCATTTAGTTTCTTTCAGTAACTGGCAGCATTTATGACGGTTCAAATTTGACGATTGCTTTGGTGAATATTTAATTAGTTTTGAGCACTTTCGGCAGTATACATAACCCTCCAAAATAGTTCCGTCGTCTTTAATAATTTCAGATAATATATTCCATATTATACTTCTGCCCTTGCGTCGCGGCGACAAGGTGTAAATACTTTTATTAATTTGTTCTAACACAAACGCTTGGTCGTCTGACATTTCTCAAAGTATTTTTTGCATGCCGAACTAATCGTTACTGATTGTCGTGATTTGAATTTATTCTACACCATCCTTCGTTTGATCATACATGCTTATGTATAACATGTTCGATCATTGTTCCGCAATCATACCAGTGGTGTCAAGCAAGCAGAGATGCTGAGTTTAATCATTTCTGAGTATATTCGCATGATTAAATGTGAATAGAAATTTTTTTGTATGATGAAATCAAGCAATCTGTGATTTTGTCGGTTCTCTGCTCTGTAATAGGTAGCTTCGGTTGGTGAGGACCACCAATATTACGTGCAATGGCGGTTCTTGGTTGCACTTAGTGACATATCTATTTCGGTACAAGATTTTATGATTTCAGCAAAAGCGCGCAAATCACTGCGTAAATAACGATGATTGAACAAACGTTACCTTCACTTTTCTGTGCTGAAATTTCGCCAACAATGGTACGAAATAAACTACTTGCTATACGTCGACCCTCACCGCACAATCACCATATCCTCTATGTAGGGCCATCAATGCTAAGTCTGCACTACCATTGCGCCAGAGTAACATTGCTTGGAAGGGTGCAAAGTTAGCATAGACTTTTAACATGGGATCTGCATGCATTTTACAGTCGCCAATGATTCAATTTGTTGCAAACAACACAATTGTATGAGGTATTTAAGACAGGCCAATAGCACATCACTTGATGGGAATTGTTGATGTCTCACACACTGCCTAATTAAATATAAAAATTGGGGTTTATTTTTTATTTGCACGGTGAGTTCAAGCAAAAACTGTATTTTCAGCGGATATTTTAGCGACAGTAGGCTAAAATCTGGAATTTATTGAAATTTATTCAGATTTGTACAACATGTAAAATTTAGGCTATCTTTCACATGTGTTTTTATCTACAAACGATATACTTGCTCAGAAAGACTTAATTGCTGTATTTATCAACGTGCAGTTAAATTATTAAATATATAAACTTCATTTATACAAATTGCAAGCTGCCGGCCGATAATCGGTTGCAATTTCAACACCAGCCCGGCTGCAATTTTTCGGTTTATTGGTAGCTTTAACAATTGCTACAGTATCATGATTATTCATAAGTTAAATTATACAAATATATAATCGCAGAATATCCTCAAGAATTTCACATAAATATTCCTTCAAGCTGTATTTCAATACAAATAAGTTTGCAAGTTATAAAGACATGATACTACGTCTCTTTATATACTTATGTCTGTTTACAAAGAAGCAGAAATTCGAAACGTTTGGAAACACCAACAGTGACCTTGGTGGCATTGTGAATGATAACTGTAGTGAATCTATTGGCTAAACGTCAAATATGTTTAATCTTGAGTTTTTAATAAATTTTAAATAATTTCACATATTTGTTATTACATTATTATAATTATTCGGCGATGTTCTTTCAAAATAAGTGTTCCGAAATTTTCGCTTTTCCGTTGCTATTTAACCAAGATTCATTTTGTTACCATTGCCACTTCCACCGCAACTTACCCCACCGCTTCGTCCCGCACCAGTGCGATTGTCAAGCAACTCTGCAGCTGATGTTCCACTAACAGAAGAAATAGTAGCACCGGTTGCACTACCACTACCAGCACTACCACTGTTGCTCTTTGTGTCTGAATTTGACCTTGAAGATTTCTTTGCAGATGTCGTTGAGCTATGCGTCTTTTCATGGGGACGCTTTTTCGCTGATATACGACCTTCTTGTTGAGTTTTTAAAAAACGGCCCATGTAAACGAATTAGTACACAACCAACAGAGTAGCTTTCCATCCCATTGATCTTTTTATTTTCATCCGGCTTTTCGAAAGCAAATCGCTGCTTACATTCATCACATTGTATCGGTGGGCGTTGCACATCTTATGCAATTGGTGTTTCCCAAGGCTGCTACTATTTTGCAACATTCATCACATTGTATCGGTAGGCCACACGTTGCACATCTTATGCATTTGGGGTTTCCCAAGGCTGCTACTATTTTGCAACATTCACATGCATTTGATTTGCCATACTTGCCAGGTTGATACTCGCAATTTTTTTTTCTTATATTAATACTTCTGCTGCTGCTGTGTGTAGCAATTTTTCTGCAAGTGCTTTGCGACTTTCCTTTTAGTTGGAACTCAAAAAATTATCAGAGCCGCTTGTATGATGATCCCTCGAAATCGAAAAATGTATCGATTGTTTCACCAATGTATTAGTTAATCGCACTAAAAAGAAGTGGGATGAGCTAAGAGATTCGCTGCTTAAGAATACCAAAAATAAAAGCGAATCAGATGCGAATTATAACGAACAGAATGATATTGTATCAACCAGTTTTTTACAAGATGTAAAGATTTTAAGCAAAGGCATTGTTAATGATATGCAAGCAATACGTTCACCTCAATTTGGACTAGACATCCGTTTCTTGTCTAAGGCACAACTGGGCAATGTTTTGTTATCAACTGTGCTTTTACGCCGCTGCGCAAAGTGAAATGTAGCGTCGTCGCTTATCTTCACCAAAGGGTTTCATTCTCCTCTTTGTGCTACCTTTCGCTGTTATCGTTGTTTTTTCACTATTGCTAAAGTCTACTAAATTTCTTTCTTTTATTCATTTTCCCTCGAAACGTGGATACTTAAGAGTTGCAGGTTAAATTATTTGCTAAATTATATTAAATTTGTATAAATGAAGTTTATATATTTAATAATTTAACTGCACGTTGATAAATACAGCAATTAAGTCTTTCTGAGCAAGTATATCGTTTTTAGATAAAAACGCATGTGTAAGATAGCCTAAATTTTACATGTTGTACAAATCTGAATAAATTTCAATAAATTCCAGATTTTAGCCTACTGTCGCTAAAATATCCGCTGAAAATACAGTTTTTGCTTGAACTCACCGTGCAAATAAAAAATAAACCCCAATTTTTATATTTAATTAGGCAGTGTGTGAGACATCAACAATTCCCATCAAGTGATGTGCTATTGGCCTGTCTTAAATACCTCATACAATTGTGTTTTTTGCAACAAATTGAATCATTGGCGACTGTAAAATGCATGCAGATCCCATGTCAAAAATCTATGCTAACTTTGCACCCTTCCAAGCAATGATACTCTGGCGCAATGGTAGTGCAGACTTAGCATTGATGACCCTACATAGAGGATATGGTGATTGTGCGGAATTGGATGAGGGTCGACGTATGGCACGTAATTTATTTCGTACCATTGTTGGCGAAACTTCAGCACAGAAAAGTGAAGGTCACGTTTGTTCAATCATCGATATTTACGCAGTGATTTGCACGCTTTTGCTGAAATCATAAAATCTTGTAGCGAAATATGTAGATATGTCGTTAAGTGCAACCAAGAACCGCCATTGCACGTAATATTGGTGGTCCTCACCAACCGAAGCTACCTATTACAGAGCAGAGAACGGACAAAATCACAGATTGCTTGATTTCATCATACACCAAAATTTCTATTCACATTTAATCATGCGAATATATTCAGAAATAATTAAACTCAGCATCTCTGCTTGCTTGACTCCACTGGTATGACTGCGCACCAATGATCGAACATGTTATACAAAGGCATGTATGATCAAATGAAGGATGGTGTAGAATAAATTCAAGTCACGACAATCAGTAACTATTAGTTCGACATGTAAACAATACTTTGAGAAATGTCAGACGACCAAGCGTTTGTGTTACAACAAATTAATAAAAGTATTTACACCTTGTCGCCGCGACGCAAGGGCAGAAGTGTAATATGGAATATATTATCTGAAATTATTAAAGACGACGGAACTATTTTGGAGGGTTATGTATACTGCCGAAAGTGCTCAAAACTAATTAAATATTCACCAAAGCAATCGTCAAATTTGAACCGTCATAAATGCTTCCAGTTACTGAAAGAAACTAAATGCTTAAAAACAGTTTCCACAGAGAATAAAAAACAACCATTTTTACGTGTATAGAATGGACAAGTGAAGCCATGCAACCATTTTTGGCTGTTAGCGGTTCCAGATTTAAAAAGTTAACAAAATGGTTTATTAAACTCGGAGCAAAATATGGAGAAGTTGTCGATGTTGAAGACTTACTTCCAGATCCCACAACTCTTTCGCGGAAGGTACAGAAGCTAGCAGACGAAAAAAGAAAGAAATCAGTGTTGAAATATCCAAAATTGTTCAAAGCGGTGGTGCATCTGCCAAAATCGCCTTATGGACGGATAATTATGTGCAAAGGAATTTTTTGGGAGTTACAATGGACTACCAAAGAAATTTAAAATTATATGACGTCGTCTTGGGTATGAAGTCTATGGACTTCGAACGTTCCACCGGTGTTAACATTATGAGCAAGTTGACTACTTTGTTTGGTGAGTTCGGAATAGACAATATAAATGAGGTTAAATTCGTAACGGACAAAGGTTCAAACATAGTCAAACCTTTGGAAGAAAATACTCGTTTAAAATGTAGCAGCCATTTGCTTGCAAATAATTTGGAACGCTCTTTTAAGGAAACCTAAGAGCTGCCCGGGCTTGTACAATCTTGCAAAAAAATTTTAAATATTTTAAAAAAGCAAGTTTACAACATCAGCTGAAAACCTCTTTGAAGAGTGAATGTCCTACCCGCTGGAACTCAAATTTTAATATGTTTAAATCTATTGTAGACAATTGGCACCAAATTAATGAAATACTTCAAGAAAAAGAAGAAACCCAACGAATGCTGCTAATAAGTATCTCAACGCTTAAGAAGTTAGTTGTCTTATGTAGTGATTTCGAAGTTATATTCAAAATGCTGCCAGTTTGCAGCTCTCTTTCATTATGTTTCGTTATACCGTCAATTCAAAAAATTAAGAATCTCTACGAGCCTAAAGATACTGATGTTACAGCTGTATTATCTCTGAGAGATAACATAATTAAAAACGTTGACAACACATGGCTTACACATATCAATTTATGGCATAAAATAGTGTATTCTCCTTGTCGTAGATATCTGAGCCAAGGAGAATATAAGAATATATAAGAATATGAGAATTGCACACAAACCATCGTACACAACAAACATATTTTTTAATAACATAAAAAGCAAAACAACAAAAAAACATAATTTAATATATAAGATTACATGTGCGGGAGATTATTTTCATTTGGAAAAGAATATGTGGGTACAACTAAGAACAAATTAAAAACAAGAATAGCAGGACACTTACTTACTTACTTAATTGGCGCTTAACCGTCTAAACGGTTATGGCCGTCCAACAAGGCGCGCCAGTCGCTCCTTCGCTCCGCCAACCGGCGCCAAGGGAGTTTAAATCGTTTTCCACCTGGTCCTTCCAACGGAGTGGGGCCGCCCTCTACCTCTGCTTCCATAGGCGGATTCCGATAGAGACACAGATCTGATATTAAATGTAGATCATCCGGCAACTTGCGGCCCACTGTACAGAGAACGGACACCAACCAGATTTTAAAGCGGTGAGCATACTAAAGCAGGAGAAAAATTATAGCAAAAGGTTTCCGTTAGAAATGCTACACATAGCAAATACACCACCAAGCAAGAGACTCAACTACAAAACGGACACAGAAAATTGCTCACATATTTATAGACACTACTTGACTCACGAAAAAAAAATTAGTTCTGAACTGCATGGCGAACTAACAAGTGTAGTGTATCGGACAAGATAATTAATGTATGTATGTATGAAAAATTTTATTCCAATTGTATTCAGTTTTATATGTGAATATTTGTTTGTTACTGTTATAGCCCCTGAAGACGATCTCCGAAGGAGATTGAAATATATTGGGAAATATTTAAAAAAGTGTTTTATTACATTGGACCTTGAGCCGGCAAAAATCACAGTTTGATAAAATCAAAGTAAAAAGGTCGCTAAAAACATATTTTAGTCATAGGTATTTTATATAAAGAACTACACAGCGCTACAAAATATGTCTTATTTAAAACTTGTTATACTCGACCAAGCCCTCAAAAATATATCATCAAATGGATGAAGTGTTTTTTTAGTGTTTTACTGTTTTATTTATAAACAGAAATTTTCTTTTTCTTTGCCAATGTTCATAACAAGACCGCATTTCTTTATGTAATAATTTAAACAAATATTCTTTCGTTGTTATGGTTTATGGTAAAATAGAAAATTTAGTGGTAGTGGAAATTTAAATGTAATGCATTGTGCCCAACTATGATTATGGTTTAATTCAGCTTTGTCTTTGATAGCTTACAGGTTTAGCAATCATCCTTTAAAAGATACAAACATTTTATTTTCTTTTATAAAAAATTATGTGAAAAGAAATTTATGTTTGCATAGTTGATATGTATGTATATATTCATAATACGGAAATATGAAAATAAATATTATTTTGTTACGTTAATTTCGCTTGTTACTATACCTTTCTCGCATTGTCCAGTCACGGTTGCACATATTCATGCACATTGAGTCTTTCATTTTGCCTTTTCCTTCTGATCAATATAATCGTTGTTGAATCAAACGAACAAATGCCTGAATTGATTAAATTCGGGGGGAAATTAATAAATTCGCACAAGCATGAAGCTGCAAGTGATTTGGTTGATTTCAAAGCAATGGTGAGTATGTTTATTTGAACAAGTTATATCGTTGAACTTGATCATGCTGCAGAATGAGAGCGAACTATGTTGTGTTCGAATTTATCCGTTCTATGTTACAGAGTTTCAATACAAATTTTAAAAGATATATAAAAATAATCTGCGAAAACACTATTATATTATCTGTAGATACATTTAAATGTGGGGAACTCATTTCCAGACTTGGGGTCGTCAGGGCCTCGGCTGCTAAAATAACAAGATTCACCAGGCGAGGTTGAAAATTGGGTTGGAGAAGATGCGCTGGCAACCCCTTGAAAGGGTAACGCTACACAACCCCTTGAATCAATTTGGTGTTTTGGTCGCCTCTTGCGACAGGCATACCTGCCGCATTTATATTCTAAGCCCCCTAGCCCGATGCTACAGTCCCAAACTTTTCAGCGTTTTGACAGGGTGTTCAATATGGCGATCCAACCACTTTGGAATTTTGACGTCTATGCAGAAGATATCACACTTAGTTATCATTCACAATGCTTGGTGGAGCAGATTGTGTATGCGGGTTACGATGTACATCGTGTTCTGACGATACGCTTGTTCCAGTTAATTAAAATAATCGACCGAACAATATTTATATTATTCACTTAACTTTATTTAATATAATTTAAAGCAGTAGAACAATTGATATTTTTCGCGGTATGGTGGACTGGATGAATGCGAATGACAAAGCGGAATGCATGATTATAGTGAACGTCGAATAGCAACTAGTGTTAACATCTAGTTCTGCTCGTAAGCATTAACCCTTTGTTGCGTTCGCACATAAATACTTAAGTATGAATAGACAAAATATGAAATATGGAATTAGAAATGAAATATATATGCTGTGCAGATTAGGCATGACTAGTGATAGAACGAGACGAGTACTGAGTGAGTAGTATCGATACTTTTTCAAAAAAAAATACTCGAGTATTTTATACTCGATGGTTTTTACTGAGTACTGAGTAAATATTCGATACTGTATACAACTTTTTCACTAATACAGCACTATATGTGTTTATAAAAAGGAGAGGGACGACTTGTTATTTATTTTTGAATTACTATTTTTATTTAAATAATTTAAATTCACTACATATGTATATATAAATTTAGAAATTTCGCGATGGCGGGCGGGCGAAAATACTCCGATTTGCGGGAACGATGATGGTAGTATACGTGCGTATATGCGGGTAGTTTGATGACAACTAAACAATTGAGAGTGAGCGCGGTGGTGGTTGGCAAGCCACAGCTGAGCTGCACTGCCTGCGCTTGGCCGCACTGGCCGGGTGTTGCCAGACGGAGGGGGCGGACTTAGTCCGAAAACTCGATCATGTCTTCAACATGCCACCCCCCCCCCCCCCCCCCGCCAGACGCGTTGATGGGTTAAGGGCGGCATCAACCCTGTCCAAGGCCGCCCGTGCCTCGGCTACTAATTGTCGTATGTGACGAGCCGATCGGCTTTGTACCGCGCTCTGGCGGTTTTCCGTGCGGGCTCGTGGGGTTGCCCTGTCTCTTCGTCGGGTGTTGTTTACGTGTCGTCCCGCGTTTTTGCTTTGTGGTCGAGCTCGGTGTAAGAGTGTGTTGTGGCCGAGTGAACACTTTCGGCAGCTGGAGGCGAGTCACATGCCCGGGTGCTGTGCAACACTGCCAGGCAGTTGATGCAGTACCGGTGGTTCCTCGCGCACTCGTAGCGCTCCTCAGGCTTCATCGCGAGGAACGCCCTGCACTTCCTTAGCACGTGTCGCTGCCCACATAGACGGCATTTATGCATCTCCGCAGATCTGCGGGTCCTGTAAAGACAAGAAAGAAAAATACGTATTTTTCAAAAAAATGGGTTAGAAAAATACGTTGGTGAGGGTAGCTTATATATCTTTTTCAGATTGCTAGGGGCATGAAAACAGCGGGTACCAGAGGTAGGGTTGGCATTACTAGGCAGTTGGTAGCACGCACAGTTTGGCAATATTTCGGGTTATTAGTCCGTTTTGGGTTTTGAGTTCCACAACTCGAACATGGTTATCCGATCCAGGGTGTAAAGTGATTACCCGTTCCAAACGCCATTCGTTCGGGGGTAGTAAATCATCCTTTACCACGACTAAATCTCTAACTTGAATATTGCGTTGAGGGCATTTCCATTTGTACCGCTTATGCAGCTCCTTGAGATACTCGCTCTTCCATCGTGTGCTGAATTGGTGGTGAAGCACTTTCAGTTTCTGCCATTTGTTGACCAAGGTGAGATGCTCTGCAGTTGGCTCCGGTAACGACAAGAGCGGCGCGCCACGTAGGAAATGCCCTGGGGTTAGGACTAGGGGATCCATTGGATCTTCGGATATAGGGGAGAGCGGTCGGGAGTTGAGGACCGCCTCTATGCGTACTAAGAGGGTAGTAAGCTCTTCGAAGGAGAACTTCTGGTTTCCTGCTACTTTCGTAAAGTGTATCTTGAAGCTTTTCACGGCCGCTTCCCATAGACCACCCATGTGGGGAGCGTATGGCGGAATGAATTTCCATGAGAATCCGTGAGTTGCATACCTCGATACTTTCCCAAATACCAATGGTCCAACAAAGTGCAACACTGGATATATATTTTTTCTCGTTTTAAATTGCGTCATTTCTAATTTAAACCAAAGACGCTCGGCAGAAAAGTGGGCATTTCCTTGCTCCGTTAGCTTAAACATAACTGCACTCAAGCATACATATATTCGTGCATGCATGGCGGAACCATACAAGGGGCAGCATGGTGACATACCTACAAACATAAATAAAAGTTCCATGTACTTTGTTTTGTAAATCGATGGACTAATGTCGAAATCGTACTGCGCCGGAAGTTGATGTATCAAATCAAATAAAAAAAGTACAAATCGGCTGTCCCGTGCTGCCACCTTGTATAGTTCTGCATTTATACATGCAGTCATTCGAATAGTCATGTTCCTTTAGTTATGATGCCTGTTTTCTCGTGCGAAATTAAACCCAATTTTATGGAAAAACTGTGAAGTAAGGAAACTCGTTCAAATAACTTTTTAAACTCAAGTTCCCGAAAAACCAGCATCAAAATACTTGTTTTAAGCTGATATGACATTAGTTTATTTTTCTTATATTTCATGCTTGAAATACTGGCGAAGATATTTCTGAAAATTTAATTACGAAAACAATACTATTCACAAAATTTTTAAAGCTGTTTTTTAAATATATTTGTTTATTTTTTTAAAATAATAAAATGAAAACGCAGCTGAAAAATTGATGGCGTGCTCTCTTGATCCATTTACCTCACGGGCACGTTGAATTTCGTAACGTAGCTGTGCTCGAAATTTTCAAAATTACCGTGGTCATACACCGAAACTCGATATCAGCAACAGGTTTTGACGATAGCATGGCGAGAGGACGAGGAGAAAAGGTAATGGGTATAGAGTTACCCAAAGCGCGTCGCGTTTTCATCCACCAATCCAGCCTATTTGTGAAAAAAAAAATCAAAAAGTAGCTTCGCCTAAATCTTCTTGGAGATGTGTCGCGCCAATTCATATTATAATAATGAAAAATATCTCACTATTTTGTATGGCTGTAATGCAGCATTTTAAACAAAAAACAAGCAACAAATATGTAAAAGAACACAATTTATTGCCACAGCTCTCTAAAAATTTCACTTTAGTCCTTGGCTGCTAAGAAACGGCGACCAAATTCGTTCAAATACTCGTTTTTGTCCTAAAAATAATAACCTTGTGGCGAAAGATGGATGTTTCAAACCTTATAAAAGTTTAGTTCTATTTACAATTGCAGGGTCAAGCACTCACTACACCATCAATTTAAAACATTTAGATAGAAAACTTCATTCTGAAATTTTACGAAAAAATTAGACAAGAAATTAAATTTTTTTTGTTAGTAAAATTTGCAACAGAACCAAAAACATTTCAATTGGCGAACATGACGAATGTTGGTAGCACCATTTTATTTATATTTTGTATTAATTCATTGTTGTTTTGCATGTCGGTTAGCTTCGAAGAGCAATTAATAGGTTGGCGAACACATATAAAAGTAACTTCATATAAATTTGAAGTGGTAATATGCCTCATTAAAACGCGGTTAATTTTCCATTGAGAATTTTTGGAAGTTCTTAGCGCATTTCTACAACATTTTATAAATATTTCTTCGCAGTGGAATAATATTTAAGTATTTCGGGTCCTTGCCTATTTTATTACATATTTGTAAATCTTGATTTTAGTGCTTTAAAGTGTCAACAATATCAAAAGCGAAATTCATAGTGCCCACCCCATATACTTGTATATATACATATTTGTGTGCAGTGCAATACATTTGCAAAGTATTTTACAATCGTAGTTTATAAATTGTATTTATGGGGCGCTAAAATGCCACCTATATCAAAAATATGGAGTTACCACGCAAAAAAGGACAAGCAAAATGCTGGTTGCAAACTTTAAGCCCTGTGGTGATACGTCCAACCTACATAAACATCTGAAGAAGCATAACATTTCAGTTTCTGGGTATAACATTTTCTTTTTAGCCAATCATTTTTTGTATTTTTATAATTTATTTTATTTTAGATCGCAAATTTCTAGCGCAGAGGTAATCGACGGAGATGATGACGAAAACAACAATGCTGTTATTAACTCAATACAATCTGCATTTTCTAAAGCTAAAGACCACCAACGTATGTCCATTAAGCTGAAAACAAATATACATAACTTTGGTTCCGACTTTTACTCTGGCAACAAACTAAAAGCATACGAATTTCGCGAAAGTTTATAGAATTTAATTTAAGTTAGAGTATGGCGTCAAGTTTTATTTGTTTCTAGCTTTAGAAGCTGTCATAAGTTTTCCTATTGTTTGAAGCGCATTCGGCGTTTCAGATATGCAATATTTGCGCTCCGTTCGTACATCTGATTTTCATTTTCAAATTGGGGGTCTGCACTGAACTTTATATTAGCAAACTTATTTATGTTTGTTTTCTAACTACAGAGAAACCATTACTAAAATATTTTGACGCTATTTCACATAACATTTTATATTTTATATGCAAAGATATGAAGTCATTTAAAATTGTCGCTGGTAAAAGCTTTGTAACTAGAAAGAATACAGGAGCAGTGGGAGCATATCTCCAAAGCACTTCGTACTGCCGCCGAGAAAAAAATTGGTTACCGGCGGCCACGAAAAAACGACTGGTACGATGAAGAATTCCGCGTTGCAACCGAAAGAAAAGACGCTGCCTACAGCGCTACGTTAAAAGCGAGCGCAACAAGAGGAGTGTGTGAACGCTATCGTGAGTTGAAAAGGGAAGCAAGACGCCTTTTCAGGAAGAAAAAAGCAGAAGCAGAAAGGCGTGAGTGCGAGGAGCTTGAGCTGCTAGCCACCAGGAATAACGCCCGAAAATTTTACCAAAAAATACGGCGACAGACGGAAGGTTTTAAGGCTGGGGCAAAGTCCTTTAGGAACGAAAACGGCGACCTTGTAACTGTGTCCAGAGAGTGATAAGATTATGGAGGGAACACTTCTCTGCTCTCCTAAATGGAGACAGCGATTCACCGCGCAGAGATGACGAACCCGATCCCGCAATCGATGATGATGGAATATATGTCCCTCCGCACGATTATGACGAAGTTAGAATAGCAATAACCAGATTGAAAAACAACAAGGCCGTGGGCGCTGATGTATTGCCTGCCGAGCTATTCAAGTACGGCGGCGAGGAGTTGGTAAGGTGCATGCAGCAACTTCTTCGCAAAATATGGGCGGACAAAGAAGCGGTAAAGATGGGTTTGATGGTGAATGAGCACAAAACGAAGTACCTGCTGTCATCGAGCAAAGAGTCAGCGCATACGCGCCTTGGCAACCACGCTACTGTTGGCAGCCATAATTTCGAAATAGTAAAAGACTTCAATAATTGTGATTTTTGGCGACCTCTTAATTAATTACTTATTTTGTTTAAAGCTGGCTTCAGGTCAAATTGAGTAAAACACAAATGTTTAAGTTTTACTACCAATATATTTCGGCTACTTTTCCGGTAACCGTCTTCAGGGCGTAACTATTGACAAAATCAAAACAAAATAAAATAAAATAAAACATTGACAATTGCACTTATTAAAAATTATAAAATTGAACAAAATATATGTACATACATTGCATTTATTTACACGTCTGCTCTCTCTGACGTGGAGCTGTGTACTGTCTTCTAGGAAAGTAAATATTTGTAGCTGTGCGCGCAGTTCGCTATATCTGTCTTATAATTGAGCCTAATGTTTGTATCTTTGTAGACGATATGTAACATTTCTAGAGTGAAACGTTTGCTATAATGGTGTTCTTGCTGGAGAATCTTTGTTTCTTCAAAATTTGGCGTATGTGCTCTCATTTTACAGTGCATCATGAGTGCTGTTTTTTGATTCATTACATTATGGCAATGTTTTAAATCCGACTTGTGTTGGGCAAGTCTACTTTTCAATTTTTGTTTGCTTGTTCCTACATAAACACTATGGCAAGACTCATTGTTTTTACCTCCTTTGCATGGAATTTCATAAACTACGTTACTTTTTTCCATTTCGGGTATTTTAGATTTTGTTTTGTTGAAAAAGTTTTTCAAGGTATTAATAAGTTTGTGTGCTATTTTAATATTTTCTTTATTGTAACAATCTGACGTCGCGAGTCGTTCAGAGAGTTGAGGTACATAAATAACTGATTTGAAAATTACTGGTTTTTCGGATTTTTGCTTTTGGTTTTGATGTTTTGATTTATTTAATAAGCTTTTAATAGTTTTATCGGGGAAATCGTTATTCCTTAGTAATACAAATATTTCTTTTTCTATTTGGTTGTGGTACATCTCATCTGAACTTTGTAACATCCTTCGAATACAGCCCATTGCTGTATTTCGTATCATCGCCTTTGGGTGTTTAGAAAAAAAGTTGACGATTCGTCCTGATGCCGTTGGTTTATTGTACCACTTTAATTTGAGTACATTTCCATACTTGTTTATCATTGAATCCAGAAAAGGTAATTTTCCGTCTTGTTCTAGTTCTATGGTGAATTGTATACTTTTGTTGAAAGAGTTTAGCGCGTTTAAAGTGTTTTGTACCTCCTTTTCACTTACTATTGCAAACAAGTCATCGACATACTTTGTAAGCAATCTTGGTTTGCATCCCAATTTTTTTTTGAAAAAATGACAAATATTTTAAATGACAAAAATACGTATAGAATTCTAAATAAAGATCCCACATCACGATTACAAGCCAGGAACAACAATCTAGTCGAAAAGCTGTTTAAAAGGGAACTTATAACAAAGGCCGAAAGAAGCAAACTTACATCTAATACGTCGTTACCGCCCAGAATTTATGGCTTACCCAAAACACATAAGGAAGGATTACCACTTAGACCGATATGTTCGGCATTCGGATCGCCATCATACGGATTATGTAAATATATTACGGATATACTCAAAAATTTAACAGCGAACTCCATATATAATATACGAAACACACTAGATTTTAAAGAAAGAGTAAACAATGCCCACATAGGTGATGACGAAAAACTTATATCATTTGACGTTATTTCCCTATTCCCGAGTATACCTATACAATTAGCACTTGACGTTATTTTCGAAAAATGGACAATAATACAAGAACATACAATGATACCAAAGCAATTATTTATGGAAATAGTAAAATCCTGTATTCAGGAAAGTAGATATTTTAAATACAACGACACTATATATACGCAAATAAAAGGCATACCAATGGGATCACCTGCTTCGGCAGTGATTGCAGACATAATAATGGAAAAACTTTTGGAAAACACATCGGAAAAATTGGGATGCAAACCAAGATTGCTTGCAAAGTATGTCGATGACTTGTTTGCAATAGTAAGTGGAAAGGAGGTACAAAACACTTTAAACGCGCTAAACTCTTTCAACAAAAGTACACAATTCACCATAGAACTAGAACAAGACGGAAAATTACCTTTTCTGGATTCAATGATAAACAAGTATGGAAATGTACTCAAATTAAAGTGGTACAATAAACCGACGGCATCAGGACGAATCGCCAACTTTTTTTCTAAACACCCAAAGGCGATGATACGAAATAGAGAAATGGGCTGTATTCGAAGGATGTTACAAAGTTCAGATGAGATGTACCACAACCAAATAGAAAAAGAAATATTTGTATTACTAAGCAATAACGATTTCCCCGATAAAACTATTAAAAGCTTATTAAATAAATCAAAACATCAAAACCAAAAGCAAAAATCCGAAAACCCAGTAATTTTCAAATCAGTTATTTATGTACCTCAACTCTCTGAACGACTCGCGACGTCAGATTGTTACAATAAAGAAAAATTAAAATAGCACACAAACCTATTAATACCTTGAAAAACTTTTTCAACAAAACAAAATCTAAAATACCCGAAATGGAAAAAAGTAACGTTGTTTATGAAATTCCATACAAAGGAGGTAAAAACAATGAGCCTTGCCATAGTGTTTATGTAGGATCAAGCAAACAAAAATTGAAAAGTAGACTTGCCCAACACAAGTCGGATTTGAAACATTGCCATAATGTAATGAATCAAAAAACAGCACTCATGATGCACTGTAAAATGAGAGCACATACGCCAAATTTTGAAGAAACAAAGATTCTCCAGCAAGAACAACATTATAGCAAACGTTTCACTCTAGAAATGTTACATATCGTCGACAAAGATACAAACATTAGGCTCAATTATAAGACAGATATAGCGAACTGCGCGCACAGCTACAAATATTTACTTTCCAACAAGACAGTACACAGCTCCACGTCAGACAGAGCAGACGTGTAAATAAATGCAATGTATGTACATATATTTTGTTCAATTTTATAATTTTTAATATGTGCAATTGTCAATGTTTTATTTTATTTTGTTTTGATTTTGTCAATAGTTACGCCCTGAAGACGGTTACCGGAAGAGTAGCCGAAATATATTGGTAGTAAAACTTAAACATTTGTGTTTTACTCAATTTGACCTGAAGCCAGCTTTAAAGGAAATAAGTAAAAGACGTCATTTATTTGGGAACCAGCATCAACACTAGCAACAACATCAGCACTGAAATCCAGCGAAGAATCAATCTAGCTACTTTGGACTAGGTAGGCAATTGAAAAGTAAAGTCCTCTCTCAGAGCACGAAAATCATACTCTACAAATCACTTATCGTACCCGTCCTGCTATATGGGGCAGAAGCATGGTGTAGCATTATACGTCACACCCACTGTATTGTATCATTATACGTCACACTCACTGTAACATATTCGCGGCATTACGCATAACAAACTCCAAATATATTTTAGTAATAATCATATTACAATATTTTCCAACATAAATTATTGAACTAACCCAGACGGCTAACCAACATCAATGGAATGCCGAATATGAGACCCATATCCATTCACAGCTCATAAACTATACATACAAACATACAACCCATGGTGGGAAAATACCAAAATACTCAAATTGATCTGCTGACGCTGCTAAATGTACAAAACTACATGTATGGAGTTATGCATACAAAACTACATGTATACAAAGACTGTATACAAACGTACATGTATGCATAACCCATTTCCTATGTACTTATTTTTAGTTATTAGTATTAAGATATTTATGAATGTATAGGTTAAGCAAATTACTATAAAAGACGAGAAATTAATTAATAAAGTAAGATTTAATGTTGGACAACCAAAGTCTTTACTTCTTTTATTTTAGTACTTTTCATGGCGATCCTGCCAGTTCAGATCAAATCAGCACAACTGCTAAAAACGATCTGACTGGAAAAGATCCTGCCAGTTTGGTCACTTTTTAGCGAAAAATTTGCTCATAAGCAGAAATGCTAAAAAGTCCATTCTAAAGGAAACCCAATCTAAGGACTAGAAATAAATCCTAAAAAGGATCTAAGTAATTTTTCTAAAATTTTTTTAAATCGGTCAAAAACAAAAAACCAAATATTCGTACATCGGAAATTAAAATGTATTAACTCTGAGGATGAAAGAGACTCTAATTTTTTACTGGCAAAAATGCAACTCCCAAAATGGAAGGCTAAAAAGGCGTATATCAGCAAAGGAAACTAAGAAGACGTAGCAAAGCATAAACAAATTGGAATAATCAGAGCAAATTTCAGCCCGATGGATGGCATAATTGTAACCAACAAACTTCTTTTACCTACTTTATGCATAAAAAGGGTGGAATATCTACCACATTGATGACAATAGATCAGCACTAAGACTGGGAGAGAAAAAACGGACATTGGTGGCTCGCAACATTCTAACCTGCAGCAAGTTTTATAAGTATATAAAATTAACATTAAGTTCTAGAAACAAATTGGGCGGCCTTTATGGATGCTAAACAATGAGCAAAAACGAAAGTTTTTGCTTAGGATTTTTTTTTTCTCTCTAAGTAGGAAACAAAATAATAATATGAAGAAAATTAGTTGAAAAAATTGTTTTTGTATTAAACGTTGAGCAAAGATTTTATTTGTTGAAAAAAAAAAACTCAGTTAGGAGGATAGATTAAAATTAAAAGACAAGATTAGAGAATTGAGAAAGAAAAAATAAAAATTTTTGAGTAAATTGGAATGTCGTCTAATCACAGGGAACACCCCATTACATGGGAAGATAAAGATATTAGAAATAAAAAAGAGGTAGATTATGAAAAACAGCTCCTATGGTTAAAACCATTTTGGAAGAAAATAGGCATGAAAAGGGAACCTACAGTAGAAGATGTAAAAAACCCTACAACAACAGAGGAAGAAATAGCTAGGATGTTAAGAATGGTCTTCCCAAATAAATAATAAATTTTTAAACGTAATTACAAATTTTAGAATTAAAATCTAATACTAAGTCGTACATTTGCTGACGAATAAATAAATAAATAAATAAATAAAAACGTAATACAAATTTTCTTCATTACTTGTTAAAAATGGCATAAAAACTAATTTTTAAAATATTATGTAAATTGAAAAAAATTTTTTTATTAAAATACTAAAATTAAACAAATATTTCCAACACAAGTTTTCTTAAACTGTTATGTCAACTAAATAAGGAAAAATAATAAAAATAAAATGGAATGCATAGGATAAAGAATAAAATCAAAAATTTTATTAAAAATTAAAATTTAGTTCATTACTCATAGAAGCAGGAAGATAGCCAAAATGTCTTGGTGGACAAAAATAGCCCAAGGCATTATGATAGCCATAGCTGGCTATGAATTCGGCAAAGAAACCTCTGAAGAGGAAATAGTTGACAACAAATTGGTAAAATATGAGCCACAAGCCCAAGTGGACACAAAAACTACAGACATTTGGCTAGGTGCTTTAATATGCACGATAGGGCTATTAATCATAGCGATAGCCGCTATTCTTAAAAACTATATGAAAATCAAATATAGGCAAACGAGTAACGTGCAACAACGCATATAAAATTTTTTGTTTGCCCTTTCTACCCAAATTTCCAAATTCAAAGCTGAGGAAGAGCCATAAATAATTGGAGTAAAACCTCAAATAGTGTCTCAAAATGTCACAATCGACAGTAAAGGTAGCTCTGCCTAATGCGAACAGCAAATCCAAAATTCGCATAATTCCTTCGATTGCCCCTGACAAAGATGGTCAGGAAGCAATAGGAAATTCTAGGACAGTGGAAGTAAGCAAGGCCTAACGAAAAAAAAAAAATAAATACTACTAATATTTTATAACCAGCCCATAACAACAAGAATGAAGAAAAAGTCACAAAGAGAACATATATATATAATAAAGCGCTATATAAATTTGCAAGAAAAGACTAGTCGCACTCGTTTTCCTCTTAGGATAGAAAAATGGTAGTGTAGAAAAATTTTCAAGCAACCAGATTGTTGAGGAAGTTATTGACTTAGGACAATATTCGACCAGGCATAAAAGAAATGCCGGCAATCCAGGACTTGAAATTTATAAGGAAAACACAGTTGTCCTGAGGGACAAATTTGTGAAAATAATTGAATATTTACTGCAGTAGGCGAATTTATAAAATAATAATTGGTACCCAAGTTCCCAAAGATCAAATAATTGCACTAACCAAAGAGGTTATGCATGTGACAATCCCGGTATAAAAATAAAAATAATTCTTCATATAAGTCATGACGATTCTGTCTTGGTGGCCGCCGCAGAAATCGCATGACTCATATGATCAAAGATGTTGCTGGAAAATAGGGAAATTGTCGAAAATATAAAAATAACATTTAAAAGATACGAAACATTCTTCTTTGCACACACTGTACCTTCCACTCATCCATTAACAGAAGCACTACCAATACATAGCTACCCCGCTCATCCATCAGCATCCCCTCTATTGTATACAGTTTATTACAGATTTACCTTATTATGAATGAAAAAATAAAAAAAATGCCAAGTGAAAACAAAAATCATTTTCCTTGAATAATAAACAGAATTAGTTTAATAAAATAAAATAAATACAATCATTTATTGCCTAGGTCTAAGGTCATATTTTCACATATTAGGAAAATACTTCACTTTAACCCCAATAGATAGAATAGGAAAATAGTTTGCATAATTTACTACATAATGATAGGAACAATAAAGATATGGAATTAATAATCCATAAGAATAGGCTTAAACGCATATAAAATAAGAATTCCATGTTACTCATTGCACATTAAATATCGAAAAAAAAATCGAAAAAACGATTTTTTTTCTCTTTCTCAATTCCATATTTACATAAATTATTATAAATACATAAACATTAGGGAATATATACCAACAAGCGGATTTTAATTGGGTGCACACATTTAAAATCCGACTATAAAAATGTATACAATAAATAAAATAAGAATAATAACAAAAAAAAAAAAAAACAACTTTTTCTTTTTAAGATAATAATAATAATTTAAACAATAAATATAGAAGTAATAAATATATCAAGGTCAGCAAATCAAAAACAAAAAGCAAAATATCAAAATATTAACAATACGACAAAGAGTCTTATACAATTTGTTCACACAACAAATGTATAACACTCTTTTTCTAAGGTGGATGGTGTAGCATTATACGTCACACCCACTGTATTGTATCATTATACGTCACACTCACTGTAACATATTCGCGGCATTACGCATAACAAACTCCAAATATGTTTTAGTAATAATCATATTACAATATTTTCCAACATAAATTATTGAACTAACCCAGACGGCTAACCAATATCAATGGAATGCCGAATATGAGACCCATATCCATTCACAGCTCATAAACTATACATACAAACATACAACCCATGGTGGGAAAATACCAAAACACTCAAATTGATCTGCTGACGCTGCTAAATGTACAAAACTACATGTATGGAGTTATGCATACAAAACTACATGTATACAAAGACTGTATACAAACGTACATGTATGCATAACCCATTTCCTATGTACTTATTTTTAGTTATTAGTACTAAGATATTTATGAATGTATAGGTTAAGCAAATTACTATAAAAGACGAGAAATTAATTAATAAAGTAAGATTTAATGTAGGACAACCAAAGTCTTCACTTCTTTTATTTTAGTACTTTTCAATGGACCATGACAACAGCAGATGAAGCGGCTTTGGGAGTGTTCGAGAGAAAAGTTCTTCGAAAGATTTATGGACCTCTACGCGTGGGCGATGGCGAGTACCGAAGAAGATTTAATGATGAGCTGTTCGAGCTATATGCAGACATCAACATAGTCCAGCGAAATAAAAAACGCAGTGGCTGCGCTGGCTAGGCCATGTTATGTGAATGAAAGATGATGCTCCGGCCAAGAAAGTGTTTCTATCGGAACCCGCCTATGGTAGCAGAGGTAGAGGGCGGCCCCCAACTTCGTTGGAAGGACCAGGTGGAAAACGATTTAAACTCCTTTGGTGTGACCAATTGGCGCCAGTTGGCGGAGCGAAGGAGCGACTGGCGCACCTTGTTAAACGGCCATAAAATAAATATTCGCCCTATTGCGAATATCATTCGGAATAGAACCGACTATTTGCCGATTCCATCTTTTTCATTTCATTTTGTTACTATGAAAATTTATCGACAAATTGACCATTATGAAAATTGATAATATACGTAACAGTTTTTATATATTTTTTTTTATCTTTTCGATGTATATAACATAACTTTTATCCATTACAAATATAACCGATTATCGCTCAGCGTTCGGCTATCTCCTGCAATCAACACTCGCCATAAATTGCTTTAAATCGACCCAATAAATAAATATGTTTTAATATACACATATTAATTCACTGAACTTAAATGACAGGACATGGATTTCTAAAGTTCATGAGGGTGGCAGCTCCTTTGTACAAAGTGCCTACCCCAACGTATTTCAAACAATAACTAACAAAAAAGTATGATAGTATACAAAATAGGTAAGCATATTTCTATGAAGTTATTTGTTATGTGTTCACAACATGACGGAACAATACAGAAGCTGTTAGCAGAGCAGATGATTAATTTTGCATCTAATTAGATATAACGTTTGGCTCAGCACATATTGATATTTCCTCCAAATAATTTCAATTTGTATGTGTGTACGTCGAGCTGCCACAAAACATGCAAATCCGTCATGATTCGGAACTGTTAGCAGGATATTTCATGAATTAAATTTCCAACTAGTATGTAACCCCCGATAATCGGGTGTGTTTTTTTAGCAAAAAGTTATATCTCACACCTTGATAGATAAAAGCTGATGATGATTTAATTTTATAAAAAATATTTTATTTATATCTACGTATATATGTATGTATAAATACATATCGTCGACCCGGCGGTAAAAGCCGCTAAGTCCACTTTTCACTCAAAACGACTTTTTGATATAAATAGAGGATGATTTCTGCACAGGACGGTAAAATAAAAGTATATGTTCAGTGTTCAGAAGTCATAAAAACTACTGAAAGTAGAACCTGTATCTACATCGAGTAAGCTAATGTTGCGGTTCTAAAATGGACTCGTCGGATATGGATTTCGTTGGGATTTCATTCGTTCGGTCAATGTTTTGCCTCGGCTTCAGTTCCATTTCGGTTACAGTTTTTAGTTTAAATTTCGATTCTGATTTTGTTTCCGTTTCGGCCCCACCTTCGGTTTTGGTTACGGTTTTATTTTCGGTTCGGATTTTACTTTCAGTGAATTTTCCTTTGGGTCCGTCTTCGGTTTCTGATACCATTTTGGTTACGGTTTTGATGTCGGAATCGAAAATAAAACTAAATTCAAAATCAAAATCATCATCGAAATCCAACTCGAAATTAAAAATTTAAACCGAAGCCTATTTCGATAATCGACATATGTATGTATCTTACAGTATCATAATCATGCTCATAAACAACGTACAGTCAGCAAAGATCTTTACACATCAAAAATACTTAGCGTAAATACAATGCAGAGCAGACACTTTGAGCCTGTTTTTTTTTTCAATGTGACAAAACCGACACCTGCATCCCTTTGCATTTACCTGTTCTCTTCTACCACATAAAGAAGTAAGCCCTCTGCGAACTCTTCTTGGTCCTCCTCTTGGCATTATTATATTTTAAAAATATGCAGGTACCTTGCTTTTCTTAAAACTAATTTGCACTGTTAACGTTGTTTTGAGTGAATTGTCAACTCCAATTCAATTGTCATTTCATACCAATTATTGTCATCCCACCAAAATTTTAAAAGAAATTCGCAGCAGCTTAAATTATACGAATAAAGGAGTCAAAACAAAGCAAAAAAAGTAAGGACGGGAATGTCTTTGGCTGTGCCGAAGACTTCATACCTTTCATGAATGGAGCTGAACAATAATCTTATCCCGTTCATAATCTCCAAATAATCGGATTTATAAGTTAAGAAATATATAGTGAACACATGTACACACCTAACCGATTTTTAAGATAAATATAAAATAAAAAATTGCAAAAAACCCCCTTATCTGAGCGATCGGGTGTATGAGATATATATTATATATCGCTCCGATCGAAATGATTTTTACAGGAAATCTTCTATGATATATTATAATATATATATACGTTTTTATATTGGAAACTAAGGGAGAAATGGCCAAAAATCTTTCTATCTGAATGATCGGTTGCATGGGATAAGTATATACTATATACATATAGCTCCGATCAATGTGATTTTTTCAGGAAATCTTCTATGATATATTAGAATAAATATCCCCAAGTTTTATATTGGAAATTAATGGAGAAATTTCCAAAAATCTTTCTATCTGAACGATCGGTTGTATGGGATATATACTATATATAGCTCCGATCAAAGTGATTTTTTTACAAAATCTTCTATGATATATTAAAATATATATCACCGAGTTTCATGTTTAAAAAAAATAAAAATTAAGGGATAAATGGCCAAAAATCTTTCTATCTGAACGATCGGTTGTATGGGATATATACTATACATAGCTCCGATCAAAGTGATTTTTTCAGATAATCTTCTGTGATGTATTAGAATATATATCACCGAGTTTCACGTTTATACTTTCTAAATTGCGGCAGGAATGACCAAAATCGTCTTATCAGAACGATCGGTTGTATGGGAGATATATGTTATAGTGGTCCGATCTTACCGGATCCGACAAATGTCTAATGTAATACAAAATACATCCTTGTGCCAAATTTCATTGAGATATCTCAAAATTTGAGGGACTAGTTTGCGTTCATACAGACAGACGGACATGGCTATATCAACTCAGTTCGTCGCCCTGATCAATTCGGTATACTTTATGGTGAGTTTATCTTCTATATTTCTCAACGTTACAAACATCGGACCAAAGTTAATATACCATTTCATGTTCATGAAAGGTATAATTAGATAAACATGAAATACATAGCAATGGAACAGAAGATCGCTCATAATTGGTGCAAGTTGCATGCTTCGACAAAATGTACATACATATGTATGCACATACAATACTGTGCTCATTAGAAAAGAGAGCTAAACAATGCAATTATTGAGAGTCCAAACATACATATGGGCCATTATTTTACAAATCGTACATCTTTTAGGATGTCATAATTTTGATTTAGCTCTAACTTTTTTTCTAATTTGTTTGCACGAAATTAGTAACACCTATATCAGGATTTCGTGGAAAACAATTTTCTTTCAGAGATATGCATGTTTTTAGATACGACGGTTAAGCAAATTTAAGCAAACGTGTCCACATTCAAAATTCTATAACTTTGGTTGTACTAGCCGTATCTTGCTAATTTTTATTTTAGGAAGGTAACAATATTTACTTTATAATATATATATATATATTAAGAAATATTAAATTTTACAAAATCAAAATTTTTTTTAAAAAAGTAAATTTTTTTTTAACAATTATTACAAACATATCCATTGAATATTTTTGAAAAAATATATATAATATGCGCTGAACTTTCATCTAAAAAATAATTTTTTTCCAGGATGGAGACGTTTGTAGTTAAAAAATATTAACTCATTTCTGATGTGACAACGAGCAGATTGCCTATACTTGTAGCAAGCAATACGTGCGTCACACACATCCATTAATGGTAGGTTTACAACCAACGCGTGCCTGCGTATGCATGTTAGGCAAGGTGCACACGAGGCTACGCGTCATAGACGCTGCAGGCGAAATTTGTACGCTTTGATGCCGAACACATGTATTTGAATGGCGAGCTACATACGAGGCGTCAGCTGCATGAAAGCGACAAAGCATGAAATTTTCGTGTAGCTAAGCGTACAGCAATGATGGTCGCTGAGCGTACGTACGCTTGAAAAAAAGGAAGAACAAGATGTTTGTTTACAATTTTTTGTATGGAAATTTGTGTAATTAGTTAAAAAATGTTACTTTAGTTAATAAAAGTGCGTGAAAGGTATATTACCAAAGCGAAAAAGGGTATTAAACACCACAACAGCTTGGTTAGACATTCTTGAAGCGTTTAAAAGGCTAAAAAGTGTTGGAAACTAGAAATCACCCTTATCTCTAGTCCGCGGTGGTTTAAAATTGCCTTTCATAATTTACAAAGGCACGGGGATGCAAAGAACGTTTAATACCTATTTTCCTTTGGTTTCGGGGACGGATATAGCTGAAGATAATTAATTTTTTATTTTTTTCAATAATTGTTTGCTTTTTGTAGCGACGCTCGAAAGTAGCTTCGTGTGCAGATCTTGAGGCGTATAGAAATTGTAGCTATATGAAATATCTTGTACGCGTCTATGACGCGTAGCCTCGTGTGCACCTTGCCTTAGTTAACTGCAATCACAAATCACACACAGAAAATTGTGCATTCACGAGTTCAAAATTGCTTCGTTCTGCGCATCTACGTCACACTTGACTGCTTCAGCGAATGAAAGAAAAAGAGAAAACACAAGAGCTGAAGGAAAATGACGTAAAAATCGCCCATAAAAAACAGTTGAACTAATGTTTACATGCGCAATGCGTGACCTTCTATAATTCCATCATGAACTGCAATATACATACATATTAGAAGACCCGGCAGACGTTGTCCTGCCCTAAATTTGACCAATCTTTTTTATTTTAATAAGCTTTTTCCGTCTGAATCTGCCCTCCCCCCTCTTCACTTTTTCCTAATCCTTTTATTCACTCCTCCCACCGTCTTTTTCGCTTCATCCATCTCCATCTTCATCTCATTCTATCTCTTTCTCAATCTCCTTCTCTCTTTTCTCTTCTCTCAATTTCTTCTCATTCTTCTGCATCCCTTATTGCCTGCCCCAAAAGATGGTATGTATTTTATTCCAGTCCCAGTCACATTCCGAGTCTCAGTCCCAGTCCTAGTCCTAGTCCTAATCCCAGTCCGTCTCTGGATAATATATTACTCTATACTAAAGCACTAATCAACAGCTTTCATTTGATATCCATATTGTATAAACACCGTCTAGGCATTCACTAGTCACCCAGGGGTATGAAAATTACACTCCACTAAAGCACTCATCAACAGCTTTCATTTGATATCAATATTCTATAAACACATTCTAGGGGTACCCGGACCCACTTTTTGGCCTATAGCTCGAGACCCTAGTCACCCAGGGGTATGAAAATTACCCTCTACTAAAGCACTCATCAACAGCTTTCATTTGATATCCATATTCGATACACACATTATAGGGGTACCCAGGTCCACGTTTTGGCCTATATCTCGAGACCCGAGTCACCCAGGGGTATGAAAATTACCCTCTACTAAAGCAATCGTCAACAGCTTTCATTTTATATCCATATTCTATAAACACACTCTAGGGGTACCCGGGTCCACGTTTTGGCCCATATCTCGAGACCCTATCACCCAGGGGTATGAAAATTACCCTCTACTAAAGCACTCCTCAACAGCTTTCATTTGATATCCATATTCTATAAACATACTCTAGGGGTACCCGGGTCCACGTTTTGGCCCATATCTCGAGACCCTAGTCACCCAGGGGTATGAAAATTACCCTCTACTAAAGCACTCATCAACAGCTTTCATTTGATATCAATATTCTATAAACACACTCTAGGGGTACCCGGGTCCACGTTTTGGCCTATATCTCGAGACCCTAGTCACCCAGTCACCTCTCCTATATTTCAAGTTAGATCAAACTACACACGGGGTGCAAAACAAATTCAAAATCGGTTCAGTAGTTTAGGAGTCCATTGGCCTCAATTGTGTGACACGTTTTTTTTATATATTAAGATGTTAATGTAATTAAACCTACAAAGACATAGTAGGTAAGTAGTAGAGGCCTGCATGAAGCCATTCACATGTGAATACACAATGAGACATGATGAATGAACTGTAGTTATTTTAGTGTGCATTGCCTACCTATTTTTATACAAAATTTCCAAAAATAACTAGGCTTACAAATATATCTACATATGTTGCGCCGTTATCCTTAATCACCATTAACTTGTATAATATATGGATATACCCCAGGCTGAAGGTCATTTATTGTGCGGAAAACCCTAAACTGTATTTACCTAGAATGCATACAAATTCTTAATAAATCCGCATACATGCATAAAATTATTTACATTAGACAACCCAAGCCAGCGATCCGAAACAATGGTAAGCATTCTCAATTCATGTGGCAGTTTCCCATAATTAGGATCCTTAAGTATGTATGCCACGGATTTATCGCTAACGAATGATGGTAGAGGCACGCCTTGTTGTAGTAACAATCCAGTATCTATTTCTAAGCCTATTGATATAATTAAATACACTTATACATACTTATGAAATGCATGTATGCGTTAAAAAAATAAATAAAAGTGCGGAATAGGAATATATAAATAAAGATTTTAACTGAAAAAAGATCATACCAAAGGAGAATTACATTGAAGTATCATCAGCACCACAATTAATTTTTTTGCGAGTTTTAAAAGAACTGCTAGTATATTTTCTAAATGGATAAACAGGATTAGAAAAATGCCGAAGCCTGTACAGCGTAAAATATTTCCAAAATTACGATGCTTTAATCCACTTAATTTGTCTCCGCACCCAAATCCAAAAAATTGCTCTCTCAGAAGAGCAACAAAAAACCATTTATTGACATTAAATATTCCTATATTGAAAGAAGCGATGGAACAACGAATATGCAACACATGCCGGCTTAAGCTTACTAAACTCAAGGAAGATAAGGAGGTTTGTATATACATACATTGATATACGTATAAATATTGAAAATAAAAATTTAGAAACAATAAAATATTTATGGTACTCATGGTTAAGACATTGGCTGCTGCCCTAATGTACATATATTGTTTTCTATATTTTAACTTGTATCTTATTAAATTCGTGAAATATTAGGGACATCACAAATTTTATTCGTTTTTCTAGAGGAAAGAATCAGATGATATTCAATTCAATGAAGCACTTACTGAAACTGATAGCAACATGAACTATGATCCACAATGTTCTACTTTTTTATTATTTGAGAAAAACAGAGAAGCAATGTGTGAGGCGACTGATTTTATTAACAGAGGCTTAGAAATAATCGGAGTTTCTCCAATTCAGAAAAAAAGATTCATCAAAAACACTATTCGGCAGAAAAAATTCAGAACGTTTCTGAAGCAATTTCAGGAAAAATTGTTGGCATACCCAATAATGACAATGTTTGCTTCGAGGAAAATGATGGGAATGAAATATTGAAAACTCTAAAAGACGCATTTGCTGCCACCAGTGATCGAGCAAAACAACTAAAAATGTTGACTATTTGTAAAGATTGGACTTTTCAAAAAATTCTGTATCATTTTCCTACTGCTACAGTTCATATGTTAACTGTTGCTAAGAAAATTTTCTGAAGGAAAAGGAATTTTGTCCGAAGCGAACCCCAAGAGTCATCCGTCATTAGAAAAAGAAGTTGTTGATTTGATAACACAATTTTATGAGCTCGATGAAAATAGTCGAGCGATGCCCGGAAAAATTAATAATGAACGCATTCACATGCAAAAGAGGCTATTGTTAATAAACTTACGCGAGCTGTATCAATTTTTTAAGGAAAAGTACTCTAACATTAAGTGTAGTTTTTCAAAATTTGCAACCTTTCGACCAAAACATTGTGTTTTAGCCAGTTCAAGTGGTACCCATTCAGTATGTGTTTGCAATATACATGAAAACGTCAAATTGTTAGTATAAGGACCTAACATCAAGCATCTGACTGCTGAGTCTATGCACCCAATAAAAAGCTATCAAGACTGTTTACAACGTTTGATATATCTTGAAGCATCAACAAATTGTTATTTCGGAAAATGTTCCCAGTGCCCCGGTGCAAAAAATTTGATCGACGAAATAAGAACAATTTTGGAAGATAGCTTCATTGAGGATATAACCTACAGACAATGGGTTTTGTAAAATTTATTATTTCTTTTCCGCAGTTATAAAGTAAATAACGTTGCCTTCAAAATGGAACAAAAATGAATTAGATACGATGAGTGTAACCAAAGATATGGAATTTTGAGTGTGGGCAAATTTGCCTAAATTTGCTTAACCATCGAATTGAGCACATGCAGATCTCTGGAAAAAATTTTTTTCACAAAATCCTGATATAGGTGTTAACTCTAATTACGAAAAGATTCCCAGAAATAAATTTGGTGACTTTTAAAAAGTGAAATTTTTTTTTCTACAACTCCGTACCATTTGTAAAATAATGACCCATATGTGAGTATGTTTGTACCGTCAGCAATGATTTGGCTATTTGTACATATACTTATATTGGCGCTTCAAAATTACAAATTGATTAATACGGTTAGATTTTTGAATAAGTGCAATACCCATATTTTCTTTATAAAAATATTTCATTTACTTCGGATTTACATAAATGTTATGGTCGCTGCTTCGCTTGGACGCTTTGACAGCGCGGCGTTTGCCTTGCCGCTTTAGTAAGTAAAATTGCATTTTGACTATCGGGTAATTCCCCAAACCAATTGTTAGGGTTACCCGACACAGCTCAGAGCAGACAGTCGGTGAATTTTTTTTGTTTTTTATTCATCACACGCTCATCACTGTACTGTATATACCCCTCGTCGTCACATAAGTTGACAAAATCTCACGATTAATAGTCACAATAATTTCACTTGGTTGATAGCCTCATCAGATCTATCACGGAATTCACTTTACTTATCAATTTTTTCTAACTCAGGCAAAAAGCCAGAGAATTCGCTACGTTGGGTGGCTAGTGGCTTAAGTGCGAATTAATGGTGACTTATAACCATAAAGCCATAACCAGATAAAACTGCTGATCACACCTACCTTATGGAAATCAGTGTAATCGAGTTAGCGTTATGGTATGGCACCATTAATCGATTACATTGATTTCCATAAGGAAGGTTCGATCAGCTGTTTTATCTGGTTATGGCTTTATGGTTATAAGTCACCATTAATTCGCCCTTTAGTTATATTGGTTGTAAGCCACATAATTAATAACAAAGACAATTTATACTGATCACTTATTTATATTATAATATAAATATAAATTTATATTATGTAAATTATTTTTGTTGTTTACGGCCTTTGAATTATAAATTTTTAAGTATAAACGAACTGTAGGCCAAATATTTGTATATTTTTAATAAAACACAATACGTGAATTTTTGATATACAATTATATTATTTAATTTGTCGATATTTCGACTTCAGTCTTAAGTCATCATCAGGAATTGTTGAATGCGATGAGTTTATTAAGAATATACAAATATTTGGCCTAGAGCTCGTTTATATTTAAAAAATTATGTAAATTAAAAAATATTTTTATGATTTAATCGGGGATTGCCCGTATTGATTTTTAAATGTATGAAAACATTTATTTGAAGCAATTTTTAATTTTATAATTTATTTAATAATTTGGGAAAAATTTAAACAACGTGACATCAGGACGGACACAAACAAGGTATAATCGAAACAGCTGTCGCCTTGTCCGTCCAAATGTCACGTTTAAATTTGTCCCAAATTATTAAATAAATTAAAAAATATTTTGTATTTGATGTGTTTTACTTGAATTATAAATGTATCTGCAGCCCTATTATATTTGTCAATAAAAATAAAATTTATGAAGTCACTAAAAGAATATAAAACATTTATTTATTTTTATCCTTATATCTATATATGTGTCTAAATACATTCGCTAAGAAAAAAAATTGTTGTGCCGGGCGGAATATGATGCATTTTGGTCTAACCTAACCTATGGCATACTTTCATGTTTTGTTTCGGATCGCTGACTTGGGTTGTCTAATGTAAATAATTTTATGCATGTATGCCGATTTATTAAGAATTTGTATGCATTCTAGGTAAATACAGTTTAGGGTTTTCCGCACAATAAATGACCTTCAGCCTGGGGTATTCCATATATTATACAAGCTGATGGGGTTGGGGATAACGGCGCAACATATGTAGATATATTTGTAATACTTGTTATTTTTGGAAATTTTGTATGAAAACACGTAGGTAATTCAAACTAAAATAACTACAGTTCAGTGTATTCACATGTGAATGGCTTCATGTAGGCCTCTACTACCTACCTACTATGGCTTTGTAGGTTTAATTACATTAACATATGTATGTATATTGCAGTTAACTAACATGCATACGCAGGCACGCGTTGGTTGTATACCTACCATTACCCTACAAAAATCGTTGGATCATGTGGTCCACTGGCGTACTTACCATTAAACTCCTCTGTAATGCAGCAATGGACCAACTCATGTTTCTACACGAACATATTGTAAGACGGTCATTGCTCGTTTTTACCGATTGCAATCGCTACACGATGTTTATTGGACTGTGGGTACTCCAGGGATTACTCTGATGTAATGCGGAGCTGGAGTATATGGTCCAGTCCTAGGACATCGCAATGTTAATTGGACCATATTTTTTGTATGAATTGTGGTTAATTTTGGAGTACTCGGTACATGCATGCATGGAGTACTCGCGATTTTTGCAGGGTAATGGATGTGTGTGACGCACGAATTGCTTGCTTCAAGTATAGGCAACCTGCTCGATGTCACATCAGAAATGAGTTAATATTTTTTTAACTACAATATTCTCCATCCTGGAAAAAAATTATTCTTTTAGATGAAAGCTCAGCGCATATTATATATATTTTTCAAAAATATTCGTTGGACATGTTTGTAATAATTGTTAAAAAAAATTTTACTTTAAAAAAAAAATTTCGTTTTGTAAAATTTAATATTTCTTAAACGCATTTATAAAGTAAATTTGCTACCTTAAAATTGGAACAAAAAAGAATTAGATACGATGAGTTTAACCACAGATATGGAATTTTGAGTGTGGGCAAACCCTTCAAAAATCGTTGGATCATGTGGTCCACCGGAGTACTTACCATTATACTCCACTGTAATGCAGCAATGGACCAACTCATGTTTCTACACGAACACATTGTAAGCCGATCATTGCTCGTTTTTAACGATTGTAATCACTACACGATGTTTATTGGACTGTGGGTACTCCATGGATTACTCTGATGTAATGCGAAGCTGGAGTATATGGTCCAGTCCTAGGACATCGCAATGTTAATTGGACCATATTTTTTGTATGAATTGTGGTTAATTTTGGAGTACTCGGTTGGTCCATAGCGAGTACTCCATACATGCATGCATGGAGTACTCGCGATTTTTGCAGGGAATTTGCCTAAATTTGCTTAAACCATCGAATTTGAACACATGCAGATCTCTGGAAAAAAATTTGTTTCACAAAATCCTGATATAGATGTTAACTCTAATACGAAATGATTCCCAGAAATAAATTTGGTGACTTTTAAAAAGTGAAATTTTTTTTCTACAAATCCGTACGATTTGTAAAATAATGACCCACATGTGAGTATGTTTGTACTGTCAGCAATAATTTGGCTATTTGTACATATACTTATATAGGCGCTTCAAAATTAAAAATTTATTAACACGGTGAGATTTTTGAATAAGTGAAATACCCATATTTTCTTTATAAAAAATATTTCATTTACTTCGGATTTACATAAATGTTATGGTCGCGCTGCTTTGTTTGGACGCTTTGACAGCGCGGCGTTTGCCTTGCCGCTTTGAAGCGACCAAAGCGTTCAGTTCTTATAATCCTCAAGGCATTCTGTTCGGATGAAAAGCAACTCAAAGGGGCTCTCATTAAGGAAGTTTTCGCATATTCCCGACCGTGCTGGTCATATTTTCTTTGCGAAGCCTGATTGCCAAAGTGATAAGTCCACAATTATATATGCAGCATACATGATTCAGTCACAAGAGGTTTGCTCTGTAGAATAGAACTGATATCCACATACAATAGAATTTTTTTTTTAGGCTTACTTATAAAGGTTTTTCTACTCAGATTGTAAGGGATAACTTAACTTTTTGTTCCACTTTACTTTTGGTTAAACCATGTAGGCTACTGAGTGGAACATCGCCCTATCTCGAAGCCGTTTCGAAAATGCCCAATCTCAGAAACTTTTCCAAAAACGCCTTATATCAGATTTTGTTTGAAGAACGCACTATATCAGAATTGGGTTGAAGAACGCTTTGTCTCAGAATTTCTTTAAATTGCCTCAATATATGTATTTGGGGCAAAGCCGTTTATGAAAAAAATTCTATGATGTGCGTTTTTTAACTGAATTCTGAGATAGGACATTTTTGAAAAAATTCTAAGACGGGACGTTGTTTAACTGAGTTCTGAGAAAGGAAGCTTTTGAAGAAAATTCTTATATAGGGCGTTTTGAAATAAACTTTAACGCAAGGCAGTTTTGAAACGGCAGCCCAAGTAAGGTGATATTCCAGTCATTCGTTCATATACGGCTTTATCCTCTTCAAAAGTCAAAGACTTCCTTAATCAAGTTAAATTTTTATAGTTTTCTGCAAATATGCTCATCAAAAACTATCTTTTGATGTATATTTCATTTCTGTACTTGTTGTAGTTTAGCCTAGCTAAGCGTCGCGTTTTAGAATAATTGTTTAGGCCACCAGCCTAAATATTTCGGACCACCCTAACACGCACATTAGTTATTTATGTATTATTATTACCGGTAACGGCTAACACCAGCCGAAAGCTAACTTTGAAGGGGAAAAACTCAACGAAAGTTAGCTATCGGCAGGTGCCGCGGACTTGTTCGCGGTTTTGATCCTTCTTTCTATTTTGGAACGTTCACGAGCCAGCAGCTAGCCCCAGGTTAGTTATCCTAATGCTTATTATCTTTCATAGTTTGTGCATATAATTTACGTTATAATAGCGCTTTCCGATTGTGCTTCATTTTAATTTAATTGCGATTATAATATTGGAATTTTCACTTGGCAATTGTCTGGCAATCAGCCACCAATATTTCTATTTTGAATTGTAATTTATCCAACAATTTGCGGTCGTCATATTATTAACATTTGCAGTGCACGAATGTGTAATTAACAACTTTAAGAACATTGAATTTTCGAATTGGTTTGTGAAGCAATTCCTTTTTTGATAATAAATAAAGCTGAGGATTTATATTGTTTATAACGTGAATACATTTGTCATTACTCGCTCTAATTCTTTTCTTTGCTTTCTTTTTATTTGCGACGCACACGCCCGACTTCCCCGGGTCCACACTGCCCCGCAAAACATTGGTCCTTACGCCCCGAGGAAATTAAGATTGTGAAAGAAAACACCCGTAAAACCAAAGAAACCGGCAAATTTGGAAATTTGATATATCTTCTTAAAGGAGTCTATTATAATAAAATCATCAAAAGCCGACGAGAAACCCACAACATTTTTGGCAACTCGCTACCACACACACACACATACAGTCGATTCTTCACATCGAAATCACATCATCAAACACAGTTCATTAGCATCACATCAAGAGCAGCATACATCGACATCACAACATCAAACAGTCCACTAATCAACATCACATACAGTCCATTAGTATCGAGATCACATAATCACACGGTACACTATTATCGCATACAATCCAATAGCTTCATCACATCAGCTCATTACTCATCAATATTACATACAATCCGTCAAGAGCATCAGAACATCATATCATCATCACAATTTGTTATCACTCTACAGTCCTTCACATCAACACATCGCTGCCCATCGATCAACTAAAAACAAAAGGTACGTGGTTGCTTGGTTGCACAATTTTTTTTTTATTTACGTGATTTTACGTACGGAAGGTGCATTCCGTGATAGACAAACAAGGCAAAGCAAGTGAAATTGTTAAATTTCTTGGTTTAAACACACCAATCGCCTTTTGACGATCGGGTAATTCCCCCCACCAGTGGTAAGGGTTACACCGCTCAAGGCAGACAGTCAGTGAATTTTTTTTTTAGTTTTCTTTTCACATTCATCACTGCACTGTGTTGTACCCCTCGTCGTCACGTACGTTGACAAAAACTTGCTACAGGAACCGTATATTCCCTTGGTTGATAGCCTTAGCTTATCTATCACGGAATTCGCTTTATTAAGCAATTTGCGAGCTGAAATAATACCAAAAGCCAAAAAGTATCACTACGTTGGGTGGCTAGTGGCTTGATCACACAATTAAACTATATCACTTCATATTATATAGCTGTATTTTTCTCACTTTTTTCTTAATAAATATTTTAAATTGTACGTAGTCCACGTCAAGTTGAATATACAAAATTTATTTTTTTTCGGTTGGGAAAGATACCCTGGTTGGCTACTCGAGGATACTCATCAGCGTTCACATCACATTTTTTTGTATACACATTAAATCCTCGTCGGGATTTCTATCTGTGGTTCAAATTTTACACTATATCCACATTGGGATTACCATCTGCGTTTTTAATTTTTTTAAACACGCCAAATTTTTTAGAAAATATTTCTATCTGTGTCCAACACACCTGTTAAGACACATTAAATATTTGCAGACGATTCTCTTCTCTGCATTGCACATCACTGTAGACACATTGAATCCTTTCAGGACTTCTATCCGTGCTTAATATCACTTTGCACACACTAGAACCTTTCAGGATTTCTATCTGTGCTGCATATCACTACATTTATATCACTTTATACACACTAAATCCTCGTCAGGCTTTCTATCTGTGTTTATTTCCATATCACTGTATACACATTAAATCCTCGTCAGGATTTCTATCTGTGGCTTACATAATCCTCGTGAGGATCTCCATAAGTGGTTCAGTACTGTCCACACATTCATTCACATCAAGATTTACATCTGATTCATTTTTTTTCGCTTATCACTAAATTCACATAAGATTGTTTTCTGTGTTAACACATACAATCAGTTCAGAGTTTCAATCCGTGTGTTTTTAAAGATTTTACTTATACAGCACAATCACAGCAGAATTGATAGCTAGGCTACGTCCAAAAAACGAAACACACTTGTAATTTTTGCTGCGGTTAGATACACACCAACGCCACTAAGTATTTTGCCTCCAAGCTCGAACCCTTTAAAGAATCAAGATATTCAAATTAATAAAATCAATGGAGACTTATATTAGATTGGCTGATCCCATAGCCGAGTTTGAACAAGATTTCAAATCCACCCCGGCCGAATCCCGGAACAAGCACACCCTTGCACTACTGCAAGAGGAGCTAAGGGCACTATGGAAGAAGACCAAGTCCACATATGAAAGTCTTCTCAGCAATTCTGAGCTGCGCAAAGACGAGCTCAGCTCACTAAGAAAGAAGAATAAATTTGCTTCGCATGCTACCTGCAATGCATGTCTGCTGTGGCGGCTGAAGCCGAAGCTATCACCCCACAGCCGGCCAAGGATGAAGCAAAGGATGAAGACTCTTCGCGCCGTGGACATAAAATGCGGCTGCCGCCTTGTGACACCGATGTATTTAAAGGCGACTACCTTTCCTGGCCAGCCTTTAGAGATATGTTCACGGCGATATACTTCCACAATACTGATCTGAAAGATGTCGAGAAATAAAATTATCTAAAACAAAAAACTCAAGGGGAGGCAAAAGAAATAGTGGGCAGGTGCTCATTAACAAACGAGGGTTTTGCAACCGCCTGGAAAAATCTAAGCGACAGGTACGAAAATAAACGTATTCTCGTCAATACACAACTAAAACTTTTATTTAATCTGACGGCAGTCGAACAGGAGTGTGGAACCTCAATCAAAAAATTGCAACGGGAGATAAACAATTGCATTTCTGCGCTACAATGTCATAATATTGACATCACAAATTGGGATGCAATTATAACTTACTTATGCTCCATAAAATTCCCTGAATCTACACTGGCTCTTTGGGAACAGACCGTAGAACGAAAAACAGATATTCCGAAATGGGAGCATATGGACAAATTCCTATCCAATCGCTTCCAGACATTAGAGACGGTTTCCGATCTTAGGGGTAATAAAAGGACATAAACACCCAAAAGCCAGAATTCGAATTCTAGGGAAAATTCTACGAAACTCGGGGTTTACCAAGCCAGCGTGCCAAAGTCGGCATGTAAGATGTGCAACAGTACGGAGCACAAATTACGAAATTGCCAAAAATTCCGTAGGTTGTCCACGTCAGGAAAAATCGAATTTGTCAAAAACAATAGCTACTGTCTGAATTGTCTGTCGGGTGGACACATCGTGACACGATGCACTAGCCAATTTAATTGCAGCACGTGCCACGCAAGGCACAACACCTTGCTCCATCTTCCGACAGCACAACCAAAGACAACTCCTCAAAGGTGGACTCAAAACGCCGCCGACAATACACCTTCAACCTCACAACAGGCTAGGGCAAGGATGGAGTCTGAAAAAAGACAAGATAATGCTAATAACGTCTCCTCGTATCATGCTAACACAACAAAAGGGATGTTATTAGGAACAGCGGGGGTTAATATAATCTACAATGGAGTGAAATTTTCCGCCAGAGCGCTGATAGACTCTGGGTCCGAATGCTCTTTCATAACAGAAAGACTAAAAAAGCGAATAAACCTTCCATCCAAACGTTTGCATGTGCAGGTGTCAGGAATAAATAATACACCATCTGCACAGGTAAAGGAATCATGTGCGATTACGCTAGGTTCGCTTACAGACCCCTTAGTGAGCATCAATACAGTGGCCCTAGTCCTGCCTCAATTAACAGGGGACCTTCCGACTTGCCAAGTGAGCGCAACGACTCGGCAAGCGTTCCCTGATCTGATTCTGGCGGATAAGAGGTTCTTCATTAATGAACCAGTCGACCTCATACTTGGAGGCGACATTTACCCCCAGATAATACTGAACGGTATACGGAAGAACGTTCTAAATACGCTTCTCGCCCAAGAAACCGTCTTCGGTTGGATTTTAACCGGTCGTGCAGATGCACCTCACCCAACCAATACACGAGTATCCTTTTTCAATGAAATTAGCCTAGACAAGCAGCTAGCCGCTTTCTGGGAACTTGAAAACGTACCTACAAAAAAGGCCCTGACCGAAGATAATGCTTACAGAAGACTTTCTGGAGTTAGAGGACGCGATCATGGTAAAAACCCTAGGCATCCGTTGGAACGCGCATTCCGACTATTTTTATTTCACACCGAAACCAATCGAAAACCAGGATATCTTAACAAAGAGGGCGATCCTATCGGCCATCGCCAAACTCTTCGACCCGTTAGGCTGGCTTGCTCCAGTTATCATCGTAGCCAAGATACTAATGCAGAATATTTGGCTGGAGGGGACGGACTGGGATGAACCGATATCCGCAATCACTTTAGATCGGTGGCAAACCTTTATGCAGGAGTACCCCGCCATTAACCGGATTCGTATACCTCGGTGGGTGCACTTCACCCCAACCAACGATATAGAAATTCACGGCTTCTGTGACGCGTCCGAAAAAGCTTACACAGCTACGGTTTACGTGCGAGCTAAGATCAACGATAGGACATACGTTAGTCTACTCATGGCAAAAACGATGGTGGCACCAGTAAAAACAATTTCACTACCAAGATTGGAGTTATGTGGTGACGTCTTGCTGGCTGAGAATTTGGAAACCGTGATGGAGAACCTGAACTTAAGCAAATTTAACATTCACCTATGGACAGATTCGACCATCGTCCTAGCATGGATTCGGAAACCCCCGTGTTCCTGGTCAACATTTGTAGCTCACAGGGTGACAAAAACCGTGGAGAAGGTAGGAACGAATGCATGGCATCATGTCGAGTCCGCATCAAATCCAGCGGACTTATCCAGCAGAGGACTTCCAGCCACGGACCTAGTCGACAACTCTTTGTGGTGGCAGGGACCTTCTTGGCTGAAAGAAGGCAAAGCGGAATGGCCATCTCAAGGCGAACAGGAGTACCACACAAACATCGAAGAAAAACGAGTGCAAGTGCATGCAGCAACGAACCTCAACAATAGCGAGGATATTCTTGATCGGTTTTCCGATCTATCAAGAGCGTTGCGGGTAATCTCCTACATTATAAGATTCGCCAGTAGAACCCATCCAAAAACTAAAACGTCCTTTCAAGCAGAGTCGCACCAGATTTCGCCTGACGAAATCAAGGCTACGACTAGCCGCCTCATCAGGATATCCCAAACCAACCACTATGCCGAAGAAATAAGCTCTCTGAGAACTATGAAACCCATCGCGACCAAAAGCTAGATTCTCTCTCTAGACCCTTTTATCGACGAAGATAATATCCTTCGTGTGAGGGGGCGCCTCAACGCATCCAGGGACGATCCCGTCGACGAGCGTCACCCGATAATCCTCCCTTACGACTGCCGACTCACCCGTCTCCTGGTCCAGTTTGTTCACACCATTTCCATACATGGCGGAAGCCAACTAATGCTGCGGCTCCTACGCACGCAGTATTGGATACCTCGGGTCAAAAACATGATCCGATCCATCATCCACAACTGCAAGGCCTGTACGCTATTCCGCAAACGTTCCCCGACGCAACTCATGGGAATTCTCCCTGCGGAACGTACTACCTTTTCCCGGGCATTTACCAACACCGGAGTGGATTTTGCCGGACCGTTTGACATCAAGTCTTACAGCGGACGAGGATGCCGCATGTCTAACGGATACGTCTGCCTATTCGTCTGCTTTGCGACTAAGGCGATCCACTTAGAGGCGATTAGCGACCTCAGCACCGCCGCGTTTCTCGCAGCATTTAGCCGGTTTGTCGCCAGACGAGGATACCCGAAAAACCTCTATTCCGACAACGGGACGAACTTTGTCGGTGCGTCGAGGGCTCTCCGCTCAGAGTTCAAGGCATTCCTCGTTGATTAGCGCGACCAAACCCTCTCTAAATACGCCCACCATACCCTGACATGGCATTTCATACCAGCAGCTGCTCCTCATATGGGCGGGCTGTGGGAGAAGCGGGAGTCTAGAGTTTCAAAACACATTTCAAAAAGATCGCATCGGATCATAAATTTACTCTCGAGGAGTTTAGCACCCTCCTGTGTAGGATTGAATCCTGTCTCAACTACCGACCCCTAAGCCCATCTTCAAATGACCCGTCTAACCTGGAGCCACTTACCCCCGGGCACTTCCTAGTCGGGGGCCACCTACTAGCGCCACCCGAGATTGACGTCAGCGAGAATCGCGCTTCACTCGTCAATCGATGGGAAAAACTTAAGGCGCTGCATCAAACCTTCTGCAAACGGTGGAAAACGGAGTATCTCACCGAATTGCACAAGCGCGTTAAGTGGAAGCATCCACAATCAAACCTCAAACAGGGGGACCTAGTCGTCATTAAGGAGGATAATCTGCCCCCCAACGAATGGAGACTAGGTCGGATAGCCACCCTTCATTATGGCCCCGATAACCGAGTTCGAGTCGTCGGACTGGATACGGCAAGGGGACAAACCACCAGACCAATCACGAAATTGGTCCTCGTACCACCCTCCAGTGAGGGTGAGGGAGACTTGTAACTCCCAACCGTTATAACAAACCCCATAACCCAGCTCTCGTTCCCCCCGAACGAGGCCTACCAACCCCCTAGCCCAGCACTCGTTCACCCCGAACGAGGCCAACAACTTGCTCAACCCAGCTCTCGTTCACCCCGAACGAGGCCAACACAATCCTAACGCAGATCCATTACCTGCCACAGAACACCGTTGAATCCATAATTACAACAAATACAAATTACTAAAAGCTCATTATTTTTCTAACAAATCATCGTCGCTGGTCGTCGCTCGACGTACAGAAAAAAAATCTGAAGAAAATTTATTAACTCACAGTAAAATTGATTAAATTAAAAATTGAAGCGTTTGCGCCTTAAAAATCAAAATCCGCCATTGACGCCCAAGTCGTCGTATCAGTTTTCGGTACCCGTACCCGAGGAATTGCGCGAGGAAGCGCAAAAGGATGGTATACACAAGGAATTTCAACGTACAATAGGCGCAGGTCTGTATAATCGTGATTTGGATAGCCTGATTGTAATTTCAAAATGGGATTACACTCAGAAACGAGCCAGCATGCACTTTCGCAATACATATATATCTAATCAATTGATTGATTGATTAATGTAATTATATTGTGTTTTGCTATATCTACCTATGTTCAGTGTATCTAAATAAATACAAATACAAAAAACCACATACCACTTTGACCTCCGAAAGTGCTACGGCTGAACCCACATCAACTGCCTCCACAGTCAACATTCATGCGCACAATCCGTGGAATTTGTTACATCGGTTTAGATAACCTTTGATTTGTGGCGTTGTAGTAAAAGGTGATTAAACGACCAAAAAAATCGCCATCGATGTCGGAGAATTCTAAGAAAGGACAGGTGCTTACGCAGCTTCTGAAAGGTTACTTGAAATCAAGAGATGCGCTGTAACGGAAACGGTTGGAATTGCTAACTTAAAAGTAACTTCTATTACATGCATTCAGCTGTTCAAAGTGTGCGCATACCTGTAACAAGGGCTCGTTCACCTCGTAATTCACTTCCTCGGGATTTCCCTCAGCTGGATGTTGTCTCAAGTTACATCTTGTCACCATTGTCCCTCAAGTGCAGAAAAGGTCATGGAGTCAATTAGCCTCAGTGTGACACAAAAGCCGTCTAACACCATGTAGTTTTCACATATTAATTGGTGCCTATCTCAAGAGCTAGTGTTCGTTTTAGAATTTATTCATATTTTGCTCACTTCGATATGGTCATCCAAATTGGACCTGATATAGATGCGCTAGATACACAATTTTCAATGCCATTTAAGTAGTCCTGATGGAACTTAATAGTAAGCACAAGGTTTCGTAATGGTTGCGCCGATTGGTTGCAAATATGATGCAAAAATGCTTCAGCAATGATAAATATCGAGAGCCATTATTTAGCTACGAAATGTTAAGTTCTAAAATGAAATGAAATTCAAATTAGATTAATAAAAATCACATACAATTAAGAATCAGATCCCCCACCACCTAAAAGTATGTACGCTTATAGGTGTTCAGTCATAGGCTCTGTGGCACGTATATGGTCATTCGAAGAATTTCTTCCTGGCTGAAGGCAAATCGAAGGATATCGCTGATAATCTGGCCATTTTTGGCGTGAGAAATGCATGGTTTGGCTTTGCAAACGTGGAATCAGCATCATCCTTCGACAATTCTAATAAGTGTGCCTCGTTCCGGTTCCGAGGGCCATTGGTCGCACCTCGAATATTGTTCAGGACTGCCCAAGAGTAAAATTTTCTGGAGCTTGAATGTAGTCCAAACTTGGAGCTTTGAAAAGACTCGGCACCGTTTTGTACATCCAAGAAACAGCTTCCAATTGAATTTGAGACATTTGGGAATAGAAGTTCAATAATGTTGGATTGTTTTTAATTGCCTTATTGGAATGTAGCATAATACAAGCTTCACGACTTTGAGGTGAAACGGACAATAGCATACAAAGGCACATTATATCAACCATAGAATGAAAAATTCTAGCCTTAAACTCGGAACGTTCAATTTGCTCCAATAACTCCATTCGTTCCTTCATAAACGATTGGCAAAACTTCATGATATTGATATCATAACGAAGTACTCGCACCAATTCACGTAAAAAATACTCTCAATGTACGTAAACAATCTTCACGTTGTAATGAAAATTCTTTATGAATCTCTGCCAGATAGTGGGAAGACAGTTGCGCAGATGTTGAAAACATAGTAGCAAGCATACCCATATTTTTTAGATTCCGCATGCAGACATTTTTATAAACGACATACATAAATCATTATCAGCCCACGTACGTTCGTTAAAAGCATCTTCTATGCAAATACGCATAAACAGTTCTGGCCAGGTGGTTTTATCATAATAGGCTCCGGGTACCAAGTTAGTAGCAATTGCGTGTGAATTGGTACTTTGCTTCGCTTTATTATTAAGATCCCTACGCAATATATAAATAGGAGCAAGAATAATATCCTGGTTAGATATGGATGGTCGAAGTTTAGCAAGGAACAACAGGGCTAAGTAGAGAATAAGATCAATTTTCATACGGGTATATGGTCCCATTAGATGTTTTACTGGTCCACAAACAACTCGAAGCACACTTTCATCTATTTGATTGAAATTGTCTCTTTTATAACTACGGCTTGTGACTCTTGAACGCGTATATTGGTACGCGTATATATAAAAAAAAAGGAAAAAAACCACCAGCTTGACCAGTATCCCTGTGTTCACTTAGCTGGAATTTACTTGGCCACCGCGAATAATTATTTATCCACCTTTGTGCAATTCTCCATTGAAAATTATTTGGACACACTTTCAGTGTACCTGAAATAAAAAGAGTACCTGAAATGAAATAAAAGAATGAAAGATTAGTAAATTTAGAAAATTATAAAAAAAAGGGAACGATACTGGCATACTTATACTTACCCACTACAAGTTTTTCTTCATAGTAAAAATTCATTCAAAATGTATCTATACTCATTTCCATGAATGAATGTCATTTTGAATGAACGAAACAAGGTTGCCACCCGATGACATTTGCTTTTTTTGGTTCTTACGCAGTAAGCACATTGCGCGCGATCCAAAGAGTATCACAACTCGGATCCATGAGATCCAACACACAGAGTGTTAGTCCGTGAACAAAATCAGAATACATATATATAATCACGAAAATATAGACCTAGCTAAGAAGGCGCGCTCTGGTTTGTTTATCATTGGCTTCCTTTTATCAAAAACAAAAAAATAAGCAAAATAGTTATTTTCCTTGCCATTATTATTTTCATTTGGAAAAGTTAAGCCTTCTTCTCAACTCCAACTTAGTTTAGACTGTTTCGTGAACTATAAAGAAATAACTTCGAATTTTAAGTCCGTAAAATTTCCAAGCCTTTCAACGTTGTTTAGTAGCGTACACTTAACGGTGGAAGAGCTAATGGGAGATTTCAATACAGTCTTTAAGATTGATAAAATAATTAAAGGAAGGGTCAGAATGTTTTTACGAAATAGTAATTCAACAAAATCAACGTTATGGGAAAACCCAAAACAAAAAAATGAAAATTTCCAGAAATAATTATCAGCGTTGATGTCGCGTCAGGACTCAGACGCGAGCTGTCCCTAAATGATTGCATGACATGACCATTATATCTCATTACGCTGCCAAATTGGCAGCACCGCACAGCTGTCTCATTCCAACTATTCCAAATTACCACACTAGATAGTGTAGTCTATTTCCGCCAGGATGTGTTGAAATCAACAAACACACCACAATTTCTGATTCTCACACAACATGGCCCAAATCAACACAAAGAGTGTTCCCAGACAGCGAATAAAGGCCTCTTTACATCTGTCGCACATTTTATCTGCACGACGTCATTTGACTAGTCATTTTACAGTCATTCATAGGTTATATTCATAGTCACATTTGCATGGGCGTGGGTAAGTTTTGTGACCAAATTTTTGTAGGGCAATTACAAGGAGCCGTGACAACACACGGGTTTACTGTGATATACCGTATATTATCGGGAATTGCCTGCCTTAGGCAAACACCAAAAAATATAGTTTGCCCTAAGTCTATGTTTAATAGTTCTTAAGCTTACTATTGGTGGCTTTCAATATCAGCATTTTCATTCTGATGAAACTACTTTCAAAACGAAAGATAATTTTAGGCGTATGTCAATCAAAGTTTACCAAACCTAACAGTGGGTTCAACCACTACACGACACTACATCGGCAGAATAACTTAACCAGATTATTCATCCCAAATGAACCCTTATCCCGAGTACGCCAACCAATAGGTCAGCCAGAATCGATCCCGGGTCTCCGGCAATTAGCCACCCAACCAACCTATGCAGCGATATTACTAAACGCTACCATTTCCAGACATGCCTGGATTTGCATTCAAACGCTCCAAAACCGAGGCACGCCCAAATGCATTCACCATCGCTTGCCGTCTGTGCACCAAACCGCACGGAGTGCGATTGTGCCCAATTTACCGTGGTATGTCGACTGAGGAGCGACTACGTGCAATACTCATTCACCGCTATTGTCCCAACTGCCTATCCCCGTTCCACCGCCTGGAAATCTACCCCAGCCAAGACCGATGCCGACGTTGCAGTGAACCACATTACACGACGCTACATATGGACGAGGATCAGCCGTTGCCACCTCAAAGCAAGCACAACGACGACGATGCGAGCTCGGATGGGGTCCTCTCCATCCATGTCACGGAGCGAACTAAATCATGGGCCCAGCAAGTCGAGGAAGGAGAGAGGCTGGCCAATGCAGCAGAGGTAGCCCTATCGGGCAGCTTAGAAACGCCGCGATTCCGGCCCCCATTACGTCATGAGAGACCCGAGAACCGCTCGCCTATGCACGGCGCTTTCGCGCGCTTACAAATCGGGGATGGCGCGGAGACACGTCCTTTCCGCCCATCGCACCGCCCTACTGGTAACCTGCGCGACGACGCGGAGCCGCGTCCGTCCCGCTCGTCACGACAGTTCACTGGGAGGGCGACCCCTAATAAGATGCGCAACAACCATCGAGCTCTCGTGAGGCAACAACAAACCTCCACTGGCTTCAGGAGTGGTAGACTCCGGGACAATTTAGCGGCACCGACTATAACTCGAGCATTGATCGCCATCGCGCCGACAGCCATAGTCCGAATTGAGGCAGGAGGCCGTTTACACCTGACCCGCGCCCTGTTAGATGCCTGCGCTCCCACCAGCATTATCGATGCCAATTTGTGCAAGGATCTACACCTGGAGCGTAACAATACCGCACGTCTTTCGAGGTGCACCGTCGTTCTTCGAGGGAAGTATGGGGTAGCGGGAAAGATCACGACCCAAGCCACCGTAATAGCAAACTATGCCAGGTTAAACCCCACGGAAAATCTGGACCCGTCGGTAGCGGCCCCATTCCAGTTCATGAAGCTGGCCGATCCGATGTTTTACTGATCGTCGCCAGTGTTGCTCACTTTGGGCGCCGACGTCTACGCCAGTATTATGGTCGGCGGCACACCCGCGTCGACTGTCGGCGGGCTCCTCACCCAAGCCACAATTTTCGACCTCGTCGTGTCTGGAGCCCACCCACTATAAAAAACTTTAATTATACCGCAAGGTGCATTTTAAACCAAGCAACCCCACGTACTTGAATACTAACGCTTTCCTTTTCATCCACAGTTCAGCGAGGCTGCATTACTGCGAGCACGGATATCCGCCGGAGATCGTACTTACGATCCAACTATACATACATATCATATTTTTTAAATTTATTTAGTTTATCCCGCCTTGGGAAGGTTGCTGGCGTACTCAGCGAGTTTCAAGTTGCTCGCCGCAAGGGGGCCGGCATGGTTAGGCTACCAGCCTAAATATTTCGGACAACCCTAACACGCACATTAGTTATTTATTTATTATTATTACCGGTAACGGCTAACACCAGCCGAAAGCTAACTTTGAAGGGGAAAAACTCAACGAAAGTTAGCTATCGGCAGGTGCCGCGGACTTGTTCGCGGTTTTGATCCTTCTTTCTATTTTGGAACGTTCACGAGCCAGCAGCTAGCCCCAGGTGAGTTATCCTAATGCCTATTATCTTTCATAGTTTGTGCATATAATTTACGTTATAATAGCGCTTTCCGATTGTGCTTCATTTTAATTTAATTGCGATTATAATATTGGAATTTTCACTTGGCAATTGTCTGGCAATCAGCCACCAATATTTCTTTTTTGAATTGTAATTTATCCAACAATTTGCGGTCGTCATATTATTAACATTTGCCGTGCACGAATGTGTAATTAACAAGTTTAAGAACATTGAATTTTCGAATTGGTTTGTGAAGCAATTCCTTTTTTGATAATAAATAAAGCTGAGAATTTATATTGTTTATAACGTGAATACATTTGTCATTACTCGCTCTAATTCTTTTCTTTGCTTTCCTTTTATTTGCGACACACACGCCCGACTTCCCCGGGTCCACACTGCCCCGCAAAACAATAATACTATATGCCTTTCTTCGCTTTGAGGCAACAAAAGCGTTTATGTGAATCGGCCATATTCAGCCTTATTGTAAACTTCGCGTGAATGCAATTCCCAATGGAAAAATTCCCACATTGGTTCTGTTCTCATTGTGAACTTCACATGTGAAAAATTTCCCATTTTCGAAAAATTACCCTAACCGTCAACAAATTTTTTTCCACGTGAATGTATAGAATTTGTTCGCAAAACTGAAAGTGGGGAACAACACTCGATAAAATGTAAGGATTGCTTATTGCTTATTAATTTTAGTTAAGAATTATTTTATATCACATTAGGTCTATAAACAAAACTCAGTTTACTTTCTTGGTAAGCGCTATGGCCGAAAATCCCGAAATAGGAAAGGGCTTCCAAAAAAAAATAAAGATAAAGTGCTGGATTTTTGGAAGAAATTGAACAATTCCCTCAATAGCATGGGCCCACCATCAAAATCAGTCTCCGAATGGAAAAAGGTGACTATGAATGCAATGTGGCTATGGAATGTGCCATAATTTATATAGCCATTGCTTACAGGTTTGGATTGATCAAAAACGATACGTACGAAACAAGGCTGTCGAAAATACCAAAAATAGGAAAAAGACCGGTGGAGGACCTTGCAAGCAACATGTTTTTTCTGTATTAGAACAGTCAATTTTGGATATATGTAACTGCGTCAGTAGCAACTGCGGAAGGTGTCGAAGATGACAAGCCTTTTGGTTTGAATGCAACGAAATCAATTGGTAAGCAACGTGAATGTAGTGATGAAGACAACAGCTCTAGTGAGGACTCTGAAGTGGAACTTAGTTGCATGGACAATAGCGTGGACGAAAATAGCACCGAAACTGCCGGTGACACGCAAAGGGAAAGTGCTTTGCCTGCACAAAAAACCAGCCAGCAAACTCGCAAAAAAATTAACCCTTCGGAGCAATTAAACATTGAACTAGATGTTCAAAAAAAAAAATGAATGACAACGTCAGAAAGGGCTTGGAAATCCAGAGTCATCACTATACTAAAATAGAAGGCCACTTAAAGGAATTAAACCAAGGCCTCGAAAACTTTCAAAATATTCAAAACAGTTTACTAAAGGAAACAAAACGCCATAACTCGGAAATTGAACGGCTCAGAAAAATTTAAGTTGACGGTAAACTCATACTTATAAACAGCAAAAGCGAGGTTCAAACTTTGAAAATACTAGCTGCAAAGAAAAGCTTAGGCATTAATTAGAATGTTTCGAACGTTTTTGTAGAAAAAATGAATTTTATGTACTTTATTTTTTCAAATTGGTAAAGCAAGATTAACAATAAAGCCGCTTTTGAGCTAATACAAATCAGACATTTCTTTGAAGAGTGTCATTCAATTTTAAAAACATTTTGTCATAAATTTACATAAGGCAATTGCCTATATTTGCTCTAATACGCTTAGCCTCATTGAGGTATGATGAATGCGATTCAGATTCTTCAAACTGCACGTGTTCAGAAATTTCCGATTGAGCTCTATTTGAAATAAAAGGTGTGTCATCGCACCGATACTTTAAGCATATATTGTGCAACGCGCAACAGACTTTAGTAATTTCAGCTGCTTTCTTAGGCGAATAATGTAGCTCCCTGGCTCCTAGTACACACCTTCATCTATTTTTTAAGACGCCATTGGTCCTTTCCACAATGTTACGTCCACGTGCATGAACCTCATTAAATTTGCTTTCTGTGGAGCCCTCTTCCGCTGATCTGTGGGGTGTTAGCAACCAAGGCTCCAGTGGATATCCAGCGTCACCTATGAACAAAATCTGATTTTGGGACTTACAGATTTCATTAAAATTTTACCTAGCAGCCAAATATTTCTAGTGCCTAGCAAGTAATCCTGCTCCATTGAAACCCTCAATTCACTTATATTCCAAATTAATGAGTCATGGCAGGCTCCAGCGTGTGTAGCATCGACGTATCTTATTGCCATTTTGATATCACATACCTGCAGATAAAATTATTAACATGCGTAAGAGCATACACAAATTTTACCAATCTACCAGCAAAACATTCATACTATAGTAACCCTTTCTGTTATAATATAAGTGTTTATTATTCCTAGGGCCAATAATTCTAACGTGTGTGCCATCTATGCAGCCAATAATGCATGGGATATTAAATTACTGATGAAAATCCAAAGCAATTTCATGCATTTCGTCTTTAGTAGGCCATTTTATCCACTGATTGCAAAGGCACTCCTCAAAAACATTCAATATTTCAGACAAGACGTGGCTAAAACTTGACTGCGATAAGCCAACATCCACTTGCCTCCCTACTCCTTTTTGGTATGCTCCTTCACCAAAAATCTTAGAGCAACTGAAAGCTTTACGTCTGTGTCTATTGCAAAACGCTAACGTGCCACTGGCAGACCACTGTGCAATACATCCAACAAATATTTGAACGCCGGCTTATTTATTCTATACAATTGGTGAAAGCTATGTATAAATAGTTAAAACGCGATTATTTATTTGGTTTACGAGTATAATTATTTGCATGTTTACCTTGCATTGGGTAATTTAAGGGGATTACACTTGTTGCGTAATATCCTCCTGGGCACTCGTTCAGCCAATTGCTGACTGGTATTAGTTTCTTCTTCAATTAAACAAAGGCGCAAGTAAGCACTAATCATTACAATTTTAATATTTAACGCAAAAATAAAAATATTTGACTACACAACAGCAATTTTTTCTGCAAAAATTTGTAAACAAAATATGAGTGATGTTCACAATAGCATATTTGAAATTCGAATATAAGGATTGATTCACATGAAATTAACGATACGAATTTTTTGTTCATGGGAAATAAAAATTCATGGGATTGATTTATTCACATGAAGTTTACAATAAGGCTGATTATAAAATGAAAATGTAAATATGTATGTATGTAAGTACATATGATTTTGTGCTAATTAGAATTTGACTACAAAAACAGTGCAGGGGTAAATAAGCAAACTTTAAACGCTAATATCTCATGAACAAATTAAACAATTTAAAGTTTTATAATTTTGTGCAAACATGCCCATGAAGGGCTTTCATTTGATATATATTTTATTTATGTATGTATTGTAGTTTAGCCTAGCTAAGCGCCGTGTTTTAGAGTAATACTATAGATACCTCTCTTCGGTTTGAAGCTACAAAAGCGTTAGTTAATGTGAATCGGCCATATTATAAAATGAAAATGTAGGGTTTTGTGAGCTCGAGGCCTTGCTTTAAATAAAACACTGTGTTAGTATTCACACATTTATTTGGTCGATATTTCGACTTCAATCTGAAGTCATTTTCAAGACTTTTTTTTTTTTTTTTTAAAAAACACAACATGAAAAGAAAATAAACAGAAATATATAATTTATATCACATACATATATACATTTATAACACTAGATCGACCTACTTGCATGTAAATGCCTGATCGACTAATCAGGTGTTCTAACAAAATAATAGGAAGAAGGTGGAAAAAGGAAAGTAAACAATGGGAGTACCGCAAGTATAAACAAATTTTAAGGAACCGTATAAGTAAACAAAATTACACAACAACAATTGGTATATGAAACCAACCTCATTGGGTAGATTAATTAACTACAATTCTAAACATGAAACCAAAATTATTAGAAACACCGCGAAGAATTTTATAAGTAGAGTTCTCACGATTAGTGAGAAAATATTTCACAAAAAGAATATTGCCATAATAAAGAAGACGTTAGAACAGAACGAATTCCCTAGAGAATTGATTAATGAACTTATTCACAACTTTTACGCAGGAGCCAAAAATGAAAACTTATGTGAAAAAGGCAATAAATTATATAAGCCAGTATCGTATATTCCCGGATTGGCAGAAAGAATGAAAAGTTCGAACCTATTTGACAGAGAAAAATACACAATAGCATTCACATACAACAATTCACTCCGACAAGTATTTAACAATATGAAGGACCCAATTCCAAAGTTAGAGAAATCTAATTTAATATATGAAATTCCATGTAACGGCGACGGGTCCCACGTATGCGGAAAGGTATATGTGGGGACAACAAAACAAAAACTGAAGACAAGTGTTTCCGGTCACAGGTCCAATATCAAGCTTAGAAACAATTCGTCGGACAACAAGACTGCCTTTTCATCTCATTGTGCTGACACTGCACATTACCCCGATTTCGAAAATGTTAGAATTCTCGATAAAGAAAAACACTACAATAAACGATATATTTTGGAGATGCTCCATATTATGAACACCCCTAATAGAATGAATTACAAGTCGGACGTAGACCAATGTGCCTACGCATATCGGAATTTAGTTTCAAAGCAGCAACAATACACAGGGCAAATCACAAAATGTTCATCGAGAGCGCCACTTACTTACTTACTTAATTGGCGCTTAACCGTCTAAACGGTTATGGCCGTCCAACAAGGCGCGTCAGTCGCTCCTTCGCTCCGCCAACCGGCGCCAATTGGTCACACCAAGGGAGCTTAAATGGCCCTCCACCTGGTCATTCCAACGGAGTGGGGGCCGCCCTCTACCTCTGCTTCCATAGGCGGGTTCCGATAGAAACACTTTCTTGGCCGGAGCATCATCTTTCATTCGCATAACATGGCCTAGCCAGCGCAGCCGCTGCGTTTTAATTCGCTGGACTATGTTGATGTCTGCGTATAGCTCGTACAGCTCATCATTAAATCTTCTTCGGTAATCGCCATCGCCAACGCGTAGAGGTCCATAAATCTTTCGAAGAACTTTTCTCTCGAACACTCCCAAAGCCGCTTCATCTGCTGTTGTCATGGTCCATGCTTCTGCCCCATATAGCAGGACGGGTACGATAAATGACTTGTAGAGTATGATTTTCGTTCGCCGAGAGAGGACTTTACTTTTCAATTGCCTACCTAGTCCAAAGTAGCATTTATTGGCAAGATTGATTCTTCGCTGGATTTCAGTGCTGATGTTGTTGCTAATGTAGATGCTGGTTCCCAAATAAACGAAGTCTTTTACTATTTCGAAATTATGGCTGCCAACAGTAGCGTGGTTGCCAAGGCGCATATGCGCTGACTCTTTGCTCGATGACAGCAGGTACTTCGTTTTGTCCTCATTCACCATCAAACCCATCTTTACCGCTTCTTTTTCCAGCTTGGAGTAAGCAGAACTAACAGCGCGGGTGTTTAGGCCGATGATATCAATGTCATCAGCATATGCCAGTAATTGCACGCTTTTATAGTATATTGTTCCAGTGCGGTTAAGTTCTGCAGCTAGTATAATTTTCTCCAGCATCAAATTAAAGAAATCGCACGATAGGGGGTCACCCTGTCTGAAACCTCGTTTAGTTTCGAACGGCTCGGAGAGGTCCTTCCCAATTCTGACTGAGCTGATGGTGTTGCTTAACGTCATTTTGCACAGCCGTATAAGTTTTGCGGGGAAACCAAATTCAGACATAGCGGCATATAGGCAGCTCCTTTTCGTGCTGTCGAAGGCGGCTTTAAAGTCGACGAAGAGGTGATGTGTGTCGATTCTCTTTTCACGGGTTTTTTTCCAAGATTTGGCGCATTGTGAAAATCTGGTCGATGGTAGATTTACCAGGTCTGAAGCCGCACTGATAAGGTCCAATCAGCCGGTTCACGGTGGGCTTCAATCTTTCGCACAATACACTTGAAAGGACCTTATATGCGATATTAAGAAGGCTGATTCCACGATAGTTGGTGCATTTTGCAGTATCCCCCTTCTTGTGGACTGGGCAAAGAACACTTAGATTCCAACCGTCGGGCATGCTTTCGTTCGCCCATATTTTGCTAAGAAGCTACTGCATGCGCCTTACCAACTCCTCGCCGCCGAACTTGAATAGCTCCGCAGGCAATCCATCAGCGCCCACGGCCTTGTTGTTTTTCAATCTGGTTATTGCTATTCTAACTTCGTCATAATCGGGCGGGGGGACATATATTCCATCATCATCGATTGCGGGATCGGGTTCTTCATCTCTGCGCGGTGAATTGCTGCCTCCATTTAGGAGAGCAGAGAAGTGTTCCCTCCATAATCTAAGCACTCTCTGGACATCAGTAACAAGGTCGCCGTTTTCATTCCTACACGAGTTTGCCCCGGTCTTAAAACCTTCCGTCTGTCGCCGTATTTTTTGGTAGAATTTTCGGGCGTTATTCCTGGTGGCTAGCAGCTCAAGCTCCTCGCACTCACGCCTTTCTGCTTCTGCTTTTTTCTTCCTGAAAAGGCGTCTCGCTTCCCTTTTCAACTCACGATAGCGTTCACACACTCCTCTTGTCGCGCTCGCTTTTAACGTAGCCCTGTAGGCAGCGTCTGTTCTTTCGGTTGCAACGCGGCATTCTTCATCATACCAGTTGTTTTTTCGTGGCCGCCGGTAACCAATTTTTTCCTCGGCGGCAGTATGAAGTGCTTTGGAGATATGCTCCCACTGCTCCTGTATTCCTTCAGGATGAGTTGTGCCCTCAGAGAGCAGGTGTGAGAGTCGAGTTGCGAAATCATTGGCAGTCTGTTGTGATTGAAGCTTTTCGACGTCTAGCTTTCCTTGTGTTTTTTGTTCCTTGTTTTTAGCCGCGTTGAGGCGGGTGCGTATTTTGGCTGCAACGAGATAATGGTCCGAATCGATGTTAGGTCCTCGGATCGTTCGCACATCTAAAACACTGGAGGCATGCCGTCCGTCTATCACAACGTGATCGATCTGATTGCGAGTATTTCGATCAGGAGACAGCCATGTAGCTTGATGTATCTTTTTATGCATGAACCTCGTGCTTGATATGACCATGTTTCGAGCACCGGCAAAGTCAATCAGCCTCAGTCCGTTAGGAGAAGTTTCATTGTGTAGGCTGAACTTTCCGACTGTAGGGCCAAAAACACCTTCTTTGCCCACCCTGGCGTTAAAGTCGCCAAGCACAACTTTTATATCATGACGGGGGCAGAGCTCGTATGTGCGTTCTAATTGTTCATAAAAAGTGTCTTTCACCTCCTCGTCTTTCTCCTCTGTCGGCGCATGGGCGCAGATGAATGATATATTAAAAAATTTTGCTTTTATTCGAATAGCGGCGAGACGCTCGTCCACAGGCGTGAACGCCAGCACTTGGCGACAAAGTCTCTCTCCCACCACGAATCCGACGCCGAAACTGCGCTTATTCGCATGGCCACTCCAATATATGTCACAATTTTTGATCTTCTTTCTTCCTTGCTTCGTCCAACGCATTTCTTGGATGGCGGTGATGTCAGATTTTGCTTTGACGACGACATCAACCAGCCGGGCATCTGCACCAATCCCATTCAGGGAGCGGACGTTCCAGGTGCATGCCCTCAATTCATTGTCCTTCAAACGTTTGCCATGGTCGTCATCAATAGAGAGTGTATTTATCCGAGGCTTGTTGTTATATTTCATTGGAGTATGGTTTTACGTGGCGGGACCCAAGCCCAGCGCACAACCCGCTCAGCGGGGGTGAAAATATTACTTGGCACGTTTATATAGCGAGCCGCTTGCTCCAAGACAGACGCCCGCTTGCAGCCGCACCTAGAGGTGTACAGACGCTGCCGATGAAATCTCCCCCCGGCTAGCCCTTAAACCGATTATGTCAGAGTGGCCTAGCCAGGTTGTCGCCTTCTCACATTAGCTCACCGCTAAACGGGTGTTTAGCGGCTACCCAGAGGATACTTGGCCGCAAGCGACCGGCAGTAGTGAGCTGCTTGAACCGCATGCAAAAGAATCGCTCTGGCCATTCCCAGGTGAATGGCGGTCAGAAGCTTTCCCCACTTTCGTGGACTTCTACACACGGCCCCACCCTCGAGAGCGCCACAGCCCAGCAAATATCCCGCTGCGAACGAGATTGTGGACAACAACTAATGAAAGGGGGGGAGGATATTATGCACATTTTGCTTTGTTGCATTTTGTCTTGTTTTTCTTAAAAATTCTTTGTGTATGATTGTTGTTGTGTAATTTTGTTTACTTATACGGTTCCTTAAAATTTGTTTATACTTGCGGTACTCCCATTGTTTACTTTCCTTTTTCCACCTTCTTCCTATTATTTTGTTAGAACACCTGATTAGTCGATCAGGCATTTACATGCAAGTAAGTCGATCTAGTGTTATAAATGTATATATGTATGTGATATAAATTATATATTTCTGTTTATTTCTTTTCATGTTGTGTTTTTAAAAAAAAAAAAAAAAAGTCTTGAAAATGACTTCAGATTGAAGTCGAAATATCGACCAAATAAATGTGTGAATACTAACACAGTGTTTTATTTAAAGCAAGGCCTCGAGCTCACAAAACCCTACATTTTTTAAATAAACAAGGCCATCAAAAATCAAAAATAAGATGAAAATGTAAATATGTATGTATGTAAGTACATATGATTTTGTGCTAATTAGAATTCCAATCTACAAAAACAATGCAGGTATATATAAGCAAACTTTAAACGCTAATATCTCATGAACAGATTAACCAATTTTAATTTTTATAATTTTGTGCAAACGTGCTCATGAAAAGCTTTCATTTGATATATATTTCATTTATGTACGGATGCAGTTTAGCCTAGCTAAGCGCCGTGTTTTAGAATAATACTATAGATTATGTATTTTTTGGGAATAAAACTTGTATTCTTATATACGCTTTTTTCATTTAGTTTTTCGAAAATGTTGAAAACTGTGGACAACATGTGTTTAACATGCGAAATTTGGAAATTTGTTACTTAGGGGCAACATTACACTATCTTGAGGGAGTGCATCCAGAAACTTGCAATTTGGCAGTTAAATTAATGGCCACACCACATACAGCACATAATATATCCGCTGTCATAAAAGAAGTATTAATTGGGAATTTCTGTTCGTTTTATAGTAACCGAAAACGCTGCAAATATAATAAAAATAAAAAAAAAAAATAAAAATATAATACGTATTGTTAAATCGATTGTCGGGCCATTAAATCATATTCCCTGTTTTGCTCATACACTCAAGTTGTGTGGGGAATCAGTGCCAAAGTTGGAGAGCGTGCAAGATGTATTAAGAAAGTTCGGGCAGTAGTAACATTTGTTAAAAATAGCGTTACAAATTCTGATCAATTTAGAAAAACTTTAAAGGAAGTAGGTAAATCTGAAAAGAAATTAATTTTAGATATCAAGACTCGTTAGAGTTTTTAGAGCTTATATATGAATGCTCTCAGGTGGTGCTATATGCTACCAACGGTCCCGAAATGCCTACGCGAAAGCAAATAGATTGCATTAAACATATGATACTAGTTTTAAAACCACTCGAATTTTCGACCACAGAAGTATCTGTAGAGAAGTTTGTTTCAATATCTAAAATGATACCAATCATAGGTTGTGTTTAGGCCACCAGCCTAAATATTACGGACCACCCTAACGCGCGCACCAATTTATTTTCTTCATTACCGGTAACGGCCAACACCTGCCGTGCGCTAACTTCGAAGGGGAAAAACTCGACGAAAGTTGGCTATCGGCAGGTGCCGCGAACTTTTTCTGGTTTCACTTTTTCTCTTCTTTTTTGGAACGTTCACAAGCCAGCAGCTAGCCCCAGGTGAGTAATATAAATCCAATCATTTTCCACATTTTACACTTTAATAATTTGCGATTGTCATTGAATTGATATTTCGTAATTAATACCTTCGAATTCTACTTAACTTTCGAATTCTGCACTTTGTGTTTTGAATTAATTACTCCTTTTATAAAATACAGCGATTAGTTTTCTTCTTAAAAAGTGAATAAAACATTGTTATTAGTTACTAATTCTCTGTTTATTTCTTTTTATTTGCGACGCACACACCCGTCTTCCCCGGGTCCATACTGCCCCCGCAACATTTGGTTCATTCGCGCCGAGGAAATTAAGCGTAAAAACAACACCTTTTTTAAAACAAAACAAAAAACAGAAAATTTGGATATTTCAGAGAAAATTAAAAGGGGTTATTTAATCATCAAAACCAACCAGCATTGGAAAAAGTTAGACAACAAAACGAACGAGGAGCGTACACCAACTCGTCATCACACACACATATATCCATTATCACTCATACAGTCCATTACAATCAACGGCACATCATATCATCATCACAGCATCACATTCATCAGTCACAGTCCATTATCACTCATACAGTCCATTACAATCAACATCACATCCTATTATCATCACAACATCACATTCATCAGTCACAGTCCATTATCACTCATACAGTCCGTTCAACATCACATCAACACAGCGCAAACCAAAGATCAATTAAAAAACTTAAGGTACGTACGTGGTTGCTTGGTAATGCACACATTTTTTTTCTAGTTATTGATTTATGTACGGAAAGTGCACACCGTGATAGATACAACAAAGGCAAAGCAAGTAAAATTACCTTTTGACTATCGGATAATTCCCCAAACCAGTGGTAAGGGTTACCCGACACAGCTCAAGGCAGATAGTCAGTGAATTTTTTTTTGTTTTGGTTTTTGTTCATCACACGCTCATCACTGCACTGTATATACCCCTCGTCGTCACATACGTTGACAAAATCTAACGATTAATAGTCACAATAGTTTCACTTGGTTGATAGCCTCATCAGATCTATCACGGAATTCACTTTACTTATCAGTTTTTTCTAACTCAGGCAAAAAGCCAGAGAATTCGCTACGTTGGGTGGCTAGCGGCTTAAAGGCGAATTAATAGTGACTTATAACCATAAAGCCATAACCAGATAAAACAGCTGATCACACCTACCTTATGGAAATCAGTGTAATCGAGTTAGTGTTATGATATGGCACCATTAATCGATTACATTGATTTCCATTAGTTAGCGTTATGGTATGGAACCATTAATCGATTACATTGATTTCCATAAGGTGGGTTCGATCAGCTGTTTTATCTGGTTATGGCTTTATGGTTATAAATCACCATTAATTCGCCCTTTAGTCATATTGGTTGTAAGCCACATAATTAATAACAAACACAATTTATACTGATTGCTTATTTATATTATAATATAAATATAAATTTAAATTATGTAAATTAAAAAATATTTGGTATTTGATGTATTTTACTTGAATTATAAATGTATTTGCAGCCCTATCATATTTGTCAATAAAAATAAAATTTATGAAGTCACTAAAAGAATATAAAACATTTATTTATTTTTATCCTTATATCTATATATGTATGTAAATACATTCGTTAAGAAGAAAAAATTGTTATGCCGGTCGAAATATGATGCATTTTGGTCTAACCTAACCTATGGCATACTTTCATGTTTGTTTCGGATCACTGACTCGGGTTGTCTAATGTAAATAATTTTATGCATGTATGCGGATTTATTTTTGGAAATTTTGTATGAAAACACGTAGGCAATGCAAACTAAAATAACTACAGTTCAGTGTATTCACATGTGAATGGCTTCATGCAGGCCTCTACTACCTACCTACTATGGCTTTGTAGGTTTAATTACATTAACATATGTATGTATATTGCAGTTAGCTAACATGCATACGCAGGCACGCGTTGGTTGTATACCTACCATTAATGGATATGTGTACGCACATATTGCTTGCCACAAATATAGGCAAGCTGCTCGATGTCACATCAGAAATGAGTTAATATTTTTTTAACTACAAAAGTCTCCATCCTGGAAAAAAATTATTCTTTTAGATGAAAGTTCAGCGCATATTATATATATTTTTTCAAAAATATTCGTTGGACATGTTTGTAATATATGTTTAAAAAATTTTACTTTTTTAAAAAATATTTGGTTTTGTAAAATTTATTATTTGTTATACGCAGTTATAAAGTAAATAACGTTGCCTTCAAAATGGAACAAAAATGAATTAGATACGATGAGTGTAACCAAAGATATGGAATTTTGAGTGTGGGCAAATTTGCCTAAATTTGCTTAACCATCGAATTGAACAAATGCAGATCTCTGGAAAAAAATTTTTTTTCACAAAATCCTGATATAGGTGTTAACTCTAATTACGAAAAGATTCCCAGAAATAAATTTGGTGAATTTTAAAAAGTGAAATTTTTTTTCTACAAATCCGTACGATTTGTAAAATAATGACCCATATGTGAGTATGTTTGTACCGTAAGTAATGATTTGGCTATTTGTACATATACTTATATTGGCGCTTCAAAATCACAAATTGATTAATACGGTTAGATTTTTGAATAAGTGAAATACCCATATTTTCTTTATAAAAATATTTCATTTACTTCGGATTTACATAAATGTTATGGTCGCGCTGCTTCGCCTGTACGATTTGACAGCGCGGCGTTTGGCTTGCCGCTTTAGTAAGTAAAATTACATTTTGACTATCGGGTAATTGCCCAAACCAATGGTTAGGGTTACGCGACACAGCTCAAAGCAGACAGTCGGTGAGTTTTTTTTTGTTTTTTATTCATCACACGCTCATCACTGTACTGTATATACCCCTCGTCGTCACATACGTTGAAAAAATCTCACGATTAATAGTCACAATAATTTCACTTGTTTGATAGCCTCATCAGATCTATCACGGAATTCACTTTACTTATCAATTTTTTCTAACTCAGGCGAAAAGCCAGAGAATTCGTTACGTTGGGTGGCTAGTGGCTTAAGTGCGAATTAATGGTGACTTATAACCATAAAGCCATAACCAAATAAAACTGCTGATCACACCTACCTTATGGAAATCAGTGTAATCGAGTTAGCGTTATGGTATGGCACCGTTAATCGATTACATTAATTTCCATAAGGTAGGTTCGATCAGTTGTTTTATCTGGTTATGGCTTCATGGTTATAAGTCACCATTAATTCGCCCTTTAGTTATATTGGTTGTAAGCCACATAATTAATAACAAACACAATTTATACTGATCGCTTATTTATATTATAATATAAATATAAATTTATATTATGTAAATTATTTTTGTTGTTTACGGCCTTTAAATTATAAATTTTTAAGTATAAACGAGCTTTAGGCCAAATATTTGTATATTCTTAATAAAACACAATACGTGAATTTTTGATATACAATTATATTATTTAATTTGTCGATATTTCGACTTCAGTCTGAAGTCATCATCAGGAATTGTTGAATGCGATGAGTTTATTAAGAATATACAAATATATGGCCTAGAGCTTGTTTATATTTAAAAAATGATGTAAATTAAAAAATATTTTTATGATTTAATCGGGGATTGCCCGTATTGCTTTTTAAATGTATGAAAACGTTTATTTGAAGCAATATTTAATTTTATAATTATTTATAATTTGGGAAAAATTTAAACAACGTGACATCAGAACGGACACAAACAAGGTATAATCGAAACAGCTGTCGCCTTGTCCGTCCTAATGTCACGTTGTTTAAATTTTTCCCAAATTATTAAATAAATTAAAAAATATTTTGTATTTGATGTGTTTTACTTGAATTATAAATGTATCTGCAGCCCTTTTATATTTGTCAATAAAAATAAAATTTATGAAGTCACTAAAAGAATATAAAACATTTATTTATTTTTATCCTTTTATCTATATATGTGTGTAAATACATTCGTTAAGAAAAAAAATTGTTGTGCCGGGCGGAATATGATGCATTTTGGTCTAACCAAACCTATGGCATACTTTCATGTTTTGTTTCGGATCGCTGACTTGGGTTGTCTAATGTAAATAATTTTATGCATCTATGCCGATTTATTAAGAATTTGTATGCATTCTAGGTAAATACAGTTTAGGGTTTTCCGCACAATAAATGACTTTCAGCCTGGGGTATTCTATATATTATACAAGTTGATGGTGATTAGGGATAAGGGCGCAACATATGTAGATATATTTTTTAGACTTGTAATTTTTGGAAATTTTGTATGAAAACACGTAGGTAATGCAAACTAAAATGACTATAGTTCAGTGCATTCACATGTTCATGCAGGCCTCTACTACCTACCTACTATGTCTTTGTAGGTTTAATTACATTAACATATGTACATATGTATATTGCAGTTAACTAACATGAATACGCAGGCACGCGTTGGTTGTATACCTACCATTACCCTACAAAAATCCTTGGATCATGTGGTCCACTGGAGTACTTACCATTAAACTCCTCTGTAAAGCAGCAATGGACCAACTCATGTTTCTACACGAACACATTGTAAGCCGATCATTGCTCGTTTTTAACGATTGTAATCGCTACACGATGTTTATTGGACTGTGGGTACTCCAGGGATTACTCTGATGTAATGCGGAGCTGGAGTATATGGTCCAGTCCTAGGACATCGCAATGTTAATTGGACCATATTTTTGGTATGAATTGTGGTTAATTTTGGAGTACTCGGTTGGTCCAAAGCAAGTACTCCATACATGCATGCATGGAGTACTCGCGATTTTTGCAGGGTAATGGATGTGTGTGACGCACGTATTGCTTGCTACAAGTATAGGCAACCTGCTCGATGTCACATCAGAAATGAGTTAATATTTTTTTAGCTACAAAATTCTCCATCCTGGAAAAAAATTATTCTTTTAGATGAAAGTTCAGCGCATATTATATATATTCTTTCAAAAATATTCGTTGGACATGTTTGTAATAATTGTTAAAAAAAATTTTACTTTTAAAAAAAAAATTTCGTTTTGTAAAATTTAATATTTCTTAGACGCATTTATAAAGTAAATATTGTTACCTTCAAAATGGAATAAAAATGAATTAGATACGATAAGTTTAACCAAAGATATGGAATTTTGAGTGTGGGCAAATTTGCCTAAATTTGCTTAACCATCGAATTTGAACATATGCAGATCTCTGGAAAAAAATTTGTTTCACAAAATCCTGATATAGATGTTAACTCTAATTACGAAATGATTCCCAGAAATAAATTTGGTGACTTTTAAAAAGTGAAATTTTACCTACAAATCCGTACGATTTGTAAAATAATGACCCATATGTGAGTATGTTTGTACCGTCAGCAATGATTTGGCTATTTGTACATATACTTATATTGGCGCTTCAAAATTAAAAATTGATTAACACGGTAAGATTTTTGAATAAGTGAAATACCCATATTTTCTTTATAAAAATATTTCATCTACTTCGGATTTACATAAATGTTATAGTCGCGCTGCTTTGCTTGGACGCTTTGACAGCGCGGCGTTTGCCTTGCCGCTTTGAAGCGACCAAAGCGTTCAGTTCTTATAATCTTCAAGGCATTCTGTTAAGATCAAAAGGAACTCCAAGGGGCTCTCGTTAAGGAAGTTTTCGCATATTCTTGACCGCGCTGGTCATATTTTCTTTGCGAAGCCTGATTACCAAAGTGATAAGTCCATAATTATATATGCAGCATACATAATTCAGTCACAAGAGGTTTGCTCTGTAGAATAGAACTGATATCCATACACAATAGAATTTTTTTTTTTTTAGGCTTACTTATAAAGGTTTTTCTACTCAGATTGTAAGGGATAACTGAACTTTTTGTTCCACTTTACTTTTGGGTAAACCATGTAGGCTACTGAGTGGAACATCGCCCTATCTCGAAGCCGTTTCGAAAATGCCCAATCTCAGAAACCTTTCCAAAAACGCCTTATATCAGATTTTGTTTGAAGAACGCCCTATATCAGAATTGGGTTGAAGAACACCTTGTGTCAGAATTTCTTTAAATGACCTCAATATATGTATTTGGGGCAAAGCCGTTTATGAAAAAAATTCTATTATGTGCGTTTTTTAACCGAATTCTGAGATAGGACATTTTTGAAAAAATTCTAAGACGGGACGTTGTTTAACTGAGTTCTGAGAAAGGAAGCTTTTGAAGAAAATTCTTATATAGGGCGTTTTGAAATAAACCTTAACGCAAGGCAGTTTTGAAACGGCAGCCCAAGTAAGGTGATATTCCAGTCATTCGTTCATATACGGCTTTATCCTCTTCAAAAGTCAAAGGCTTCCTTAATCAAGTTAAATTTTTATAGTTTTCTGCAAATATGCTCATCAAAAACTATCTTTTGATGTATATTTCATTTCTGTACTTGTTGTAGTTTAGCCTAGCTAAGCGTCGCGTTTTAGAATAATACTATATGCCTTTCTTCGCTTTGAGGCAACAAAAGCGTTTATGTGAATCGGCCATATTCAGCCTTATTGTAAACTTCGCGTGAATGCAATTCCCAATGGAAAAATTCCCATAATGGTTCTGTTCTCATTGTGAACTTCACATGTGAAAAATTTCCCATTTTCGAAAAATTACCCTAACCGTCAACAAAATTTTTTCCACGTGAATGTATAGAATTTGTTCGCAAAAGTGAAAGTGGGGAACAACACTCGATAAAATGTAAGGATTGCTTATTGCTTATTAATTTTAGTTAAGAATTATTTTATATCACATTAGGTCTATAAACAAAACTCAGTTTACTTTCTTGGTAAGCGCTATGGCCGAAAATCCTGAAATAGGAAAGGGCTTCCAAAAAAAAATAAAGATAAAGTGCTGGCTTTTTGGAAGAAATTGAACAATTCCCTCAATAGCATGGGCCCACCATCTAAATCAGTCTCCGAATGGAAAAAGGTGACTATCAATGCAATGTGGCTATGGAATGTGCCATAATTTATATAGCCATTGCTTACAGGTTTGGATTGATCAAAAACGATACGTACGAAACAAGGCTGTCGAAAATACCAAAAATAGGAAAAAGACCGGTGGAGGACCTTGCAAGCAACATGTTTTTTCTGTATTAGAACAGTCAATTTTGATATAACTGCGTCAGTAGCAGCTGCGGAAGGTGTCGAAGATGACAAGCCTTTTGGTTTGAATGCAACGAAATCAACTGGTAAGCAACGTGAATGTAGTGATGAAGACAACAGCTCTAGTGAGGACTCTGAAGTGGAACTTAGTTGCATGGACAATAGCGTGGACGAAAATAGCACCGAAACTGCCGGTGACACGCAAAGGGAAAGTGCTTTGCCTGCACAAAAAACCAGCCAGCAAACTCGCAAAAATATTAACCCTTCGGAGCAATTAAACATTGAACTAGATGTTCAAAAAGATTCACATGAAATTAACGATACGAATTTTTTGTTCAAGGGAAATAAAAAATTCATGGGATTGATTTATTCACATGAAGTTTACAATAAGGCTGATTATAAAATGAAAATGTAAATATGTATGTATGTAAGTACATATGATTTTGTGGTAATTAGAATCTGACTCTACAAAAACAGTGCAGGGGTAAATAAGCAAACTTTAAACGCTAATATCTCATGAACAAATTAAACAATTTAAAGTTGTATAATTTTGTGCAAACACGCCCATGAAGAGCTTTCATTTGATATATATTTTATTTATGTACGTATTGTAGTTTAGCCTAGCAAAGCGCCGTGTTTTAGAATAATACTAAAGATGCCTCTCTTCGGTTTGAAGCAACAAAAGCGTTAGTTAATGTGAATCGGCCATATTATAAAATGAAAATGTAAATATGTATGTATGTAAGTACATATGATTTTGTGCTAATTAGAATTCCAATCTACAAAAACAATGCAGGGATATATAAGCAAACTTTAAACGCTAATATCTCATGAACAGATTAACCAATTTAAATTTTTATAATTTTCTGCAAACGTGCTCATGAAAAGCTTTCATTTGATATATATTTCATTTATGTACGGATGTAGTTTAGCCTAGCTAAGCGCCGTGTTTTAGAATAATACTATAGATTATGTATTTTTTGGGAATAAAACTTGTATTCTTATATACACTTTTTTCATTTAGTTTTTCGAAAATGTTGAAAACTGTGGACAACATGTGTTTAACACGCGAAATTTGGAAATTTGTTACTTAGGGGCAACATTACACTATCTTGAGGGAGTGCATCCAGAAACTTGCAATTTGGCAGTTAAATTAATGGCCACACCACATACAGCAGATAATATATCCGCTGTCATAAAAGAAGTATTAATTGGGAATTTCTGTTTCCAAAGTTCGTTTTATAGTAACCGAAAACGCTGCAAATATCATAGTATTGTTAAATCGATTGTCGGGCCATTAAATCATATTCCCTGTTTTGCTCATACACTCAAGTTGTGTGGGGAATCAGTGCAAAAGTTGGAGAGCATGCAAGATGTATTAAGAAAGTTCGGGCAGTGGTAATATTTGTTAAAAACAGCGTTACAAATTCTGATCAATTTAGAAAAACTTTAAAGGAAGTAGGTAAATCTGAAAAGAAATTAATTTTAGATATCAAGACTCGTTGGAGTTTTTAGAGCTTATATATGAATGCTCTCAGGTGGTGCTATATGCTACCAACGGTCCCGAAATGCCTACGCGAAAGCAAATAGATTGCATTAAACATATGATACTAGTTTTCAAACCACTCGAATTTTCGACCACAGAAGTATCTGTAGAGAAGTTTGTTTCAATATCTAAAATGATACCAATCATAGGTTGTGTTTAGGCCACCAGCCTAAATATTACGGACCACCCTAACGCGCGCACCAATTTATTTTCTTCATTACCGGTAACGGCCAACACCTGCCGTGCGCTAACTTCGAAGGGGAAAAACTCGACGAAAGTTGGCTATCGGCAGGTGCCGCGAACTTTTTCTCGTTTCACTCTTTCACTTCTTTTTTGGAACGTTCACGAGCCAGCAGCTAGCCCCAGGTGAGTAATATAAATCCAATCATTTTACACTTTAAAAATTTACGATTGTCATTGAATTGACATTTCGTAATTAATACCTTCGAATTGTACTTAACTTTCGAATTCTGCACTTTGTGTTTTGAATTAATTACTCCTTTTATAAAATACACCGATTAGTTTTCTTCTTAAAAAGTGAATAAAACATTGTCATTAGTTACTAATTCTCTGTTTATTTCTTTTTATTTGCGACGCACACGCCCGACTTCCCCGGGTCCATTCTGCCCCCGCAACATTTGGTTCATTCGCGCCGAGGAAATTAAGCGTAAAAACAACACCTTTTTTAAAACAAAACAAAAAATAGCAAATATGGATATTTCAGAGAAAATTAAAAGGGGTTATTTAATCATCAAAACCAACCAGCATTGGAAAAAGTTAGACAACAAAACGAACGAAGAGCGCACACCAACTCGTCATCACAAATACATATATCCATTATCACTCATACACTCCATTACAATCAACATCACATCCTATCATCATCACAACATCACATTCATCAGTCACAGTCCATTATCACTCATACAGTCCGTTCAACATCACATCAACACAGCGCAAGCCAAAGATCAATTAAAAAACTTAACGTACGTGGTTGCTTGGTAATGCACACATTTTTTTTCTAGTTACTGATTTATGTACGGAAAGTGCACACCGTGATAGATACAACAAAGGCAAAGCAAGTAAAATTACCTTTTGACTATCGGATAATTCCCCAAACCAGTGGTAAGGGTTACCCGACACAGCTCAAGGCAGATAGTCAGTGAATTTTTTTTGTTTTGGTTTTTGTTCATCACATGCTCATCACTGCACTTTATATACCCCTCGTCGTCACATACGTTGACAAAATCTCACGATTAATAGTCACAATAGTTTCACTTGGTTGATAGCCTCACCAGATCTATCACGGAATTCACTTTACTTATCAGTTTTTTCTAACTCAGGCAAAAAGCCAGAGAATTCGCTACGTTGGGTGGCTAGTGGCTTAAAGGCGAATTAATTGTGACTTATAACCATAAAGCCATAACCAGATAAAACAGCTGATCACACCTACCTTATGGAAATCAGTGTAATCGAGTTAGCGTTATGGTATGGCACCATTAATCGATTACATTGATTTCCATTAGTTAGCGTTATGGTATGGCACCACTAATCGATTACATTGATTTCCATAAGGTGGGTTCGATCAGCTGTTTTATCTGGTTATGGCTTTATGGTCATAAGTCACCATTAATTCGCCCTTTAGTCATATTGGTTGTAAGCCACATAATTAATAACAAACACAATTTATACTGATCGCTTATTTATATTATAATATAAATATAAATTTAAATTATGTAAATTAAAAAATATTTGGTATTTGATGTATTTTACTTGAATTATAAATGTATTTGCAGCCCTATCATATTTGTCAATAAAAATAACTCTTATGAAGTCACTAAAAGAATATAAAACATTTATTCATTTTTATCCTTATATCTATATATGTATGTAAATACATTCGTTAAGAAAAAAAATTGTTATGCCGGGCGTAATATGATGCATTTTGGTCTAACCTAACCTGTGGCATACTTTCATGTTTTGTTTCGGATCGCTGACTTGGGTTGTCTAATGTAAATAATTTTATGCATGTATGCGGATTTATTAAGAATTTGTATGCATTCTAGGTAAATACAGTTTAGGGTTTTCCTCGCAATAAATGACCTTCATCCTGGGGTATTCCATATATTATACAAGTTGATGGTGATTAGGGATAACGGCGCAACATATGTAGATATATTTGTAAGACTTGTTATTTTTGGAAATTTTGTATGAAAACACGTAGGCAATGCAAACTCAAATAACTACAGTTCAGTGTATTCACATGTTAATGGCTTAATGCAGGCCTCTACTACCTACCTACTATGGCTTTGTAGGTTTAATTACATTAACATATGTATGTATATTGCAGTTAGCTAACATGCATACGCAGGCACGCGTTGGTTGTATACCTACCATTAATGGATGTGTGTGACGCACACATTGCTTGCTACAAATATAGGCAAGCTGCTCGATGTCACATCAGAAATGAGTTAATATTTTTTGAACTACAAAAGTCTCCATCCTGGAAAAAGTTATTCTTTTATATGAAAGTTCAGCGCACATTATATATATTTTTTCAAAAATTTTCGTTGGACATGTTTGTAATATATATATGTTTAAAAAAATTTTACTTTTTTAAAAAAAATTTGGTTTTGTAAAATTTATTATGTCTTATACGCAGTTATAAAGTAAATAACGTTGCCTTCAAAATGGAACAAAAATGAATTAGATACGATGAGTGTAACCAAAGATATGGAATTTTGTGTGGGAAAATTTGCCTAAATTTGCTTAACCATCGAATTGAACACATGCAGATCTCTGGAAAAATTTTTTTTCACAATATCCTGATATAGGTGTTAACTCTAATTACGAAAAGATTTCCAGAAATAAATTTGGTGACTTTTAAAAAGTGACACAGCTCAAAGCAGACAGTCGGTGAATTTTTTTTTTTGTTTTTTATTCATCACACGCTCATCACTGTACTGTATATACCCCTCGTCGTCACATACGTTGAAAAAATCTCACGATTAATAGTCACAATAATTTCACTTGGTTGATAGCCTCATCAGATCTATCACGGAATTCACTTTACTTATCAATTTTTTCTAACTCAGGCAAAAAGCCAGAGAATTCGCTACGTTGGGTGGCTAGTGACTTAAGGGCGAATTAATGGTGACTTATAACCATAAAGCCATAACCAGATAAAACTGCTGATCACACCTACCTTATGGAAATCAGTGTAATCGAGTTAGCGTTATGGTATGGCACCATTAATTGATTACATTGATTTCAGTGTAATCGAGTTAGCGTTATGGTATGGCACCATTAATCGATTACATTGATTTCCATAAGGTAGGTTCGATCAGCTGTTTTATCTGGATATTGCTTCATGGTTATAAGTCACCATTAATTCGCCCTTTAGTTATATTGGTTGTAAGCCACATAATTAATAACAAACACAATTTATACTGATCGCTTATTTATATTATAATATAAATATAAATTTATATTATGTAAATTATTTTTGTTGTTTACGGCCTTTGAATTATAAATTTTTAAGTATAAACGAGCTCTAGGCCAAATATTTGTATATTCGTAATAAAACACAATACGTGAATTTTTGATATACAATTATATTATTTAATTTGTCGATATTTCGACTTCAGTCTGAAGTCATCATCAGGAGTTGTTGAATGCGATGAGTTTATTAAGAATACACAAATATATGGCATAGAGCTCGTTTATATTTAAAAAATGATGTAAATTAAAAAATATTTTTACGATTTAATCGGGGATTGCCCGTATTGCTTTTTAAATGTATGAAAACGTTTATTTGAAGCAATTTTTAATTTTATAATTTATTTATAATTTGGGAAAAATGTAAACAACGTGACATCAGAACGGACACAAACAAGGTATAATCGAAACAGCTGTCGCCTTGTCCGTCCTAATGTCACGTTGTTTAAATTTTTCCCAAATTATTAAATAAATTAAAAAATATTTTGTATTTGATGTGTTTTACTTGAATTATAAATGTATCTGCAGCCCTTTTATATTTGTCAATAAAAATAAAATTTATGAAGTCACTAAAAGAATATAAAACATTTATTTATTTTTATCCTTATATCTATATATGTGTGTAAATACATTCGTTAAGAAAAAAAATTGTTGTGCCGGGTGGAATATGATGCATTTTGGTCTAACCTAACCTATGGCATACTTTCATGTTTTGTTTCGGATCGCTGACTTGGGTTGTCTAATGTAAATAATTTTATGCATCTATGCCGATTTATTAAGAATTTGTATGCATTCTAGGTAAATATGGGGTATTCCATATATTATACAAGTTGATGGTGATTAGGGATAAGGGCGCAACATATGTAGATATATTTTTTAGACTTGTAATTTTTGGAAATTTTGTATGAAAACACGTAGGTAATGCAAACTAAAATAACTACAGTTCAGTGTATTCACATGTTCATGCAGGCCTCTACTACCTACCTCCTATGTCTTTGTAGGTTTAATTACATTAACATATGTATGTATATTGCAGTTAACTAACATGCATACGCAGGCACGCGTTGGTTGTATACCTACCATTACCCTACAAAAATCGTTGGATCATGTGGTCCACTGGAGTTATACCATTAAACTCCTCTGTAATGCAGCAATGGACCAACTCATGTTTCTACACGAACACATTGTAAGCCGATCATTGCTCGTTTTTAACGATTGTAATCGCTACACGATGTTTATTGGACTGTGGGTACTCCAGGGATTACTCTGATGTAATGCGGAGCTGGAGTATATGGTCCAGTCCTAGGTCATCGCAATGTTAATTGGACCATATTTTTTGTATGAATTGTGGTTAATTTTGGAGTACTCGGTTGGTCCAAAGCAAGCACTCCATACATGCATGCATGGAGTACTCGCGATTTTTGCAGGGTAATGGATGTGTGTGACGCACGTATTGCTTGCTACAAGTATAGGCAACCTGCTCGATGTCACATCAGTAATGAGTTAATATTTTTTTAACTACAAAATTCTCCATCCTGGAAAAAAATTATTCTTCTAGATGAAAGTTCAGCGCATATTATATATATTCTTTCAAAAATATTCGTTGGACATGTTTGTAATAATTGTTAAAAAAAATTTTACTTTTTAAAAAAAATTTTCGATTTTGTAAAATTTAATATTTCTTAAACGCATTTATAAAGTAAATATTGTTACCTTCAAAATGGAACAAAAATGAATTAGATACGATGAGTTTAACCAAAGATATGGAATTTTGAGTGTGGGCAAATTTGCCTAAATTTGCTTAACCATCGAATTTGAACATATGCAGATCTCTGGAAAAAAATTTGTTTCACAAAATCCTGATATAGATGTTAACTCTAATTACGAAATGATTCCCAGAAATAAATTTGGTGACTTTTAAAAAGTGAAATTTTTTTTCTACAAATCCGTACGATTTGTAAAATAATGACCGTCAGCAATGATTTGGCTATTTGTACATATACTTATATTGGCGCTTCAAAATTAAAAATTGATTAACACGGTGAGATTTTTGAATAAGTGAAATACCCATATTTTCTTTATAAAAATATTTCATTTACTTTGGATTTACATAAATGTTATGGTCGCGCTGCTTTGCTTGGACGCTTTGACAGCGCGGCGTTTGCCTTGCCGCTTTGAAGCGACCAAAGCGTTCAGTTCTTATAATCTTCAAGGCATTCTGTTCAGATGAAAAGCAACTCAAAGGGGCTCTCGTTAAGGAAGTTTTCGCATATTCCCGACCGCGCTGGTCATATTTTCTTTGCGAAGCCTGATTGCCAAAGTGATAAGTCCACAATTATATATGCAGCATACATGATTCAGTCACAAGAGGTTTGCTCTGTAGAATAGAACTGATATCCATAGACAATAGAATTTTTTTTTTTTTAGGCTTACTTATAAAGGTTTTTCTACCCAGATTGTAAGGGATAACATAACTTTTTGTTCCACTTTACTTTTGGTTAAACCATGTAGGCTACTGAGTGGAACATCGCTCTATCTCGAAGCCGTTTCGAAAATGCCCAATCTCAGAAACCTTTCCAAAAACGCTTTATATCAGATTTTGTTTGAAGAACGCCCTATATCAGAATTGGGTTGAAGAACAACTTGTGTCAGAATTTCTTTAAATGGCCTCAATATATGTATTTGGGGCAAAGCCGTTTATGAAAAAAATTCTATGATGTGCGTTTTTTAACCGAATTCTGAGATAGGACATTTTTGAAATAATTCTAAGACGGGACGTTGTTTAACTGAGTTCTGAGAAAGGAAGCTTTTGAAGGAAATTCTTATATAGGGCGTTTTGAAATAAACTTTAACGCAAGGCAGTTTTGAAACGGCAGCCCAAGTAAGGTGATATTCCAGTCATTCGTTCATATACGGCTTTATCCTCTTCAAAAGTCAAAGGCTTCCTTAATCAAGTTAAATTTTTATAGTTTTCTGCAAATATGCTCATCAAAAACTATCTTTTGATGTATATTTCATTTCTGTACTTGTTGTAGTTTAGCCTAGCTAAGCGTCGCGTTTTAGAATAATACTATATGCCTTTCTTCGCTTTGAGGCAACAAAAGCGTTTATGTGAATCGGCCATATTCAGCCTTATTGTAAACTTCGCGTGAATGCCCAATGGAAAAATTCCCACATTGGTTCTGTTCTCATTGTGAACTTTACATGTGAAAAATTTCCCATTTTCGAAAAATTACCCTAACCGTCAACAAATTTTTTTCCACGTGAATGTATAGAATTTGTTCGCAAAACTGAAAGTGGGGAACAACACTCTATAAAATGTAAGGATTGCTTATTGCTTATTAATTTTAGTTAAGAATTATTTTATATCACATTAGGTCTATAAACAAAACTCAGTTTACTTTCTTGGTAAGCGCTATGGCCGAAAATCCTGAAATAGGAAAAGGCTTCCAAAAAAAAATAAAGATAAAGTGCTGGCTTTTTGGAAGAAATTGAACAATTCCCTCAATAGCATGGGCCCACTATCAAAATCAGTCTCCGAATGGAAAAAGATGACTATCAATGCAATGTGGCTATGGAATGTGCCATAATTTATATAGCCATTGCTTACAGGTATGGATTGATCAAAAACGATACGTACGAAACAAGGCTGTCGAAAATACCAAAAATAGGAAAAAGACCGGTGGAGGACCTTGCAAGCAACATGTTTTTTCTGTATTAGAACAGTCAATTTTGGATATAACTGCGTCAGTAGCAGCTGCGGAAGGTGTCGAAGATGACAAGCCTTTTGGTTTGAATGCAACGAAATCAACTGGTAAGCAACGTGAATGTAGTGATGAAGACAACAGCTCCAGTGAGGACTCTGAAGTGGAACTTAGTTGCACGGACAATAGCGTGGACGAAAATAGCACCGAAACTGCCGGTGACACGCAAAGGGAAAGTGCTTTGCCTGCACAAAAAACCAGCCAGCAAACTCGCAAAAAAATTAACCCTTCGGAGCAATTAAACATTGAACTAGATGTTCAAAAAGAAATGAATGACAACGTCAGAAAGGGCTTGGAAATCCAGAGTCATCACTGTACTGAAATAGAAGGCCACTTAAAGGAATTAAACCAAGGCCTCGAAAACTTTCAAAATATTCAAACCAGTTTACTAAAGGAAACAAAACGCCACAATTCGGAAATTGAGCGGCTCAGAAAAATTGAAGTTGACCGTAAACTCATACTTATAAACAGCCAAAGCGAGGTTCAAAATTTGAAAATACTATCTGCAAAGAAAAGCTTAGGCATTAATTAGAATGTTTCGAATGTTTTTGTAAAAAAAAATGAATTTTATGTACTTTATTTTTTCAAATTGGTAAAGCAAGATTAACAATAAAGCCGCTTTTGAGCTAATACAAATCAGGCATTTCTTTGAAGAGTGTCATTCAATTTTAAAAACATTTTGTCATAAATTTACATAAGGCAATTGCCTATATTTGCTCTAATACGCTTAGCCTCATTGAGGTATGATGAATGCGATTCAGATTCTTCAAACTGCACGTGTTCAGAAATTTCCGGTTGAGAAGCTCTATTTGAAATAAAGGTGTGTCATCGCACCGATACTTTAAGCATATATTGTGCAACGCGCAACAGACTTTAGTAATTTCAGCTGCTTTCTTAGGCGAATAATGTAGCTCCCTGGCTCCTAGTACACACCTTCATCTATTTTTTAAGACGCCATTGGTCCTTTCCACAATGTTACGTCCACGTGCATGAACCTCATTAAATTTGCTTTCTGTGGAGCCCTCTTCCGCTGATCTGTGGGGTGTTAGCAACCAAGGCTCCAGTGGATATCCAGCGTCGCCTATGAACAAAATCTGATTTTGGGACTTACAGATTTCATTAAAATTTTACCTAGCAGCCAAATATTTCTAGTGCCTAGCAAGTAATCCTGCTCCATTGAAACCCTCAATTCACTTGTATTACAAATTAATGAGTCATGGCAGGCTCCAGCGTGTGTAGCATCGACGTATCTTATTGCCATTTTGTTATCACGTACCTGCAGATAAAATTATTAACATGCGTAAGAGCATACACAAATTTTACCAAACTACCAGCAAAACATTCATACTATAGTAACCCTTTCTGTTATAATATAAGTGTTTATTATTCCTAGGGCCAATAATTCTAACGTGTTTGCCGTCTATGCAGCCAATAATGCATGGGATATTAAATTACTGATGAAAATCCAAAGCAATTTCATGCATTTCTTCTTTAGTAGGCCATTTTATCCACTGATTGCAAAGGCACTCATCAAAAACATTCAATATTTCAGACAAGACTTGGCTAAAACTTGACTGCGATAAGCCAACATCCACTTGCCTCCCTACTCCTTTTTGGTAGGCTCCTTCACCAAAAAATCTTAGAGCAGCTGAAAGCTTTACGTCTGTGTCTATTGCAAAACGTTTACGTGCCACTGGCAGACCACTGTGCAATACATCCAACAAATATTTGAACGCCGGCTTATTTATTCTATACAATTGGTGAAAGCTATGTATAAATAGTTAAAACGCGATTATTTATTTGGTTTACGAGTATAATTATTTGCATGTTTACCTTGCATTGGGTAATTCAAGGGGATTACACTTGTTGCGTAATATCCTCCTGGACACTCGTTCAGCCAATTGCTGACTGGTATTAGTTTCTTCTTCAATTAAACAAAGGCGCAAGTAAGCACTAATCATTACAATTTTAATATTTAACGCAAAAATAAAAATATTTGACTACACAACAGCAATTTTTTCTGCAAAAATTTGTAAACAAAACATGAGTGATGTTCACAATAGCATATTTGAAATTCGAATATAAGGATTGATTCACATGAAATTAACTATACGAATTTTTTGTTCATGGGAAATAAAAAATTCATGGGATTGATTTATTCACATGAAGTTTGCAATAAGGCTGATTATAAAATGAAAATGTAAATATGTATGTATGTAAGTACATATGATTTTGTGCTAATTAGAATTTGACTCTACAAAAAAAGTGCAGGGGTAAATAAGCAAACTTTAAACGCTAATATCTCATGAACAAATTAAACAATTTAAAGTTGTATAATTTTGTGCAAACATGCCCATGAAGAGGTTTCATTTGATATATATTTTATTTATGTACGTATTGTAGTTTAGCCTAGCTAAGCGCCGTGTTTTAGAATAATACTATAGATGCCTCTCTTCGGTTTGAAGCTACAAAAGCGTTAGTTAATGTGAATCGGCCATATTATTAAATGAAAATGTAAATATGTATGTATGTAAGTACATATGATTTTGTGCTAATTAGAATTCCAATCTACAAAAACAATGCAGGGATATATAAGCAAATTTTAAACGCTAATATCTCATGAATAGATTAACCAATTTAAATTTTTATAATTTTGTGCAAACGTGCTCATGAAAAGCTTTCATTTGATATATATTTCATTTATGTACGGATGTAGTTTAGCCTAGCTAAGCGCCGTGTTTTAGAATAATACTATAGATTATGTATTTTTTGGGAATAAAACTTGTATTCTTATATACACTTTTTTCATTTAGTTTTTCGAAAATGTTGAAAACTGTGGACAACATGTGTTTAACATGCGAAATTTCGAAATTTGTTACTTAGGGGTAACATTACACTATCTTGAGGGAGTGCATCCAGAAACTTGCAATTTGGCAGTTAAATTAATGGCCACACCACATACAGCAGATAATATATCCGCTGTCATAAAAGAAGTATTAATTGAGTGGGGAATTTCTGTTTCCAAAGTTCGTTTTATAGTAACCGAAAACGCTGCAAATATCATATGTACGTATTGTTAAATCGATTGTCTGGCCATTAAATAATATTCCCTGTTTGCTCGTACACTCAAGGAGTCAGTTCTAAAGTTGGAGAGCGTGCAAGATGCATTAAGTAAGTTCGGGCAGTGGTAATATTTGTTAAAAATAGCGTCACAAATTCTGATCAATTTAGAAAAACTTTAAAGGAAGTAGGTAAATCTGAAAAGAAATTAATTTTAGATATCAAGACTCGTTGGAGTTTTTAGAGCTTATATATGAATGCTCTCAGGTGGTGCTACATGCTACCAACGGTCCCGAAATGCCTACTCGAAAGGAAGTAGATTGCATTTAACATATGATACTAGTTTTAAAACCACTCGAATTTTCGACCACAGAAGTATCTGTAGAGAAGTTTGTTTCAATATCTAAAATGATACCAATCATAGGTCGTGTTTAGGCCACCAGCCTAAATATTACGGACCACCCTAACGCGCTCACCAATTTATTTTCTTCATTACCGGTAACGGCCAACACCTGCCGAGCGCTAACTTCGAAGATGAAAAACTCGACGAAAGTTGGCTATCGGCAGGTGCCGCAGGACTTTTTCTCGTTTGACTCTTTCACTTCTTTTTTGGAACGTTCACGAGCCAGCAGCTATCCGCAGGTGAGTAATCTAAATCCAATCATTTTCCAAATTTTACACTTTAATAATTTGCGATTGTCATTGAATTGATATTTTGTAATTAATACCTTCGAATTGTACTTAACTTTCGAATTCTGCACTTTGTGTTTTGAATTAATTACTCTTTTTTATGAAATACAGCGATTAGTTGTTCTTCTTAAAAAGTGAATAAAACATTGTTATTAGTTACTAATTCTCTGTTTATTTCTTTTTATCTGCGACGCACACGCCCGACTTCCCCGGGTCCATACTGCCCCCGCAACATTTGGTTCATTCGCGCCGAGGAAATTAAGCGTAGACAAAACAACACCTTTTTTAAAACAAAACAAAAAACAGCAAATTTGGATATTTCAGAGAAAATTAAAAGAGGTTATTTAATCATCAAAACAAACCAGCATTGGAAAAAGTTAGACAACAAAACCAACGAGGAGCGTACACCAACTCGTCATCACACACACATATATCCATTATCACTCATACAGTCCATTACAATCAACAGCACATCATCAGTCACAGTCCATTATCACTCATACAGTCCATTACAATCAACAGCACATTATATCATCATCACATCATCACATTCATTAGTCACAGTCCATTATCACTCATACAGTAAATTACAATCAACAGCACATCATATCACCATCGCAACATCACATTCATCAGTCACAGTCCATTATCACTCATACAGTCCGTTCAACATCACATCAACACAGCGCAAACCAAAGATCAATTAAAAAACTTAAGGTACGTACGTGGTTGCTTGGTAATGCACACATTTTTTTTCTAGTTACTGATTTATGTACGGAAAGTGCACACCGTGATAGATACAACAAAGTTAAAGTAAGTAAAATTGCCTTTTGACTATTGGGTAATTCCCCAAAGCAGTGGTAAAGGTTACCCGACACCGACTTGCCTCCAATTTCGACACCTTTAAATAAACACAAATATTCAGATTAATTAAATCAATGGAGACTTATATTAGACGGTTTCCGTAGTCGAGTTTGAACAAGACTTCAACTCCACCCCGGCCGAATCCCGGAACAAGCACACCCTAGCACTACTGTAAGAGGAGCTAAGGACACTATGGAAGAAAACCAAGTCTGCATATGAAAATCTTCTCGGCAAAAGTGATTTGTCCAAAGAGGACCTGAGTGCGCTTACGAAAAAGAATAAAGTTGCTTCGCATGCTACCTACAATGCATGTCTGCTGTGGCGGCTGAGGTCGAAATTATCACCCCACAGCCGGCAAAAGATGAAGCAAAAGAGGAAAGACCCTTCGCGCCGTGGACATAAAATGCGGCTTCCGCCTTGCGATACGGATGTATTTAAAGACGACTGTTCACGGCCATTTACATTCTCAAACCGATCTGAAACATATCGAGAAATTATATTATCTAAAACAAAAAACTCAAGCGGGGGCAAAAGAAATAGTGGGGAGGTGCTCGTTAACAAACGAGGGGTTTGCAACCGCCTGGAAAAATCTAAGTGACAGGTATGAAAATAAACGTATCCTAGTCAACACGCAACAAAAACTTTTATTTAATCTGACGACAGTCGAACAGAAGTGTGGAAAATCTATTAAAAATTGCAACGTGAAATCGAAAATTGCATTTCTGCGCTGCAATGCCATATGATTGACATCACAAGTTGGGATGCAATAATAACCTACTTGTGTTCAACAAAATTCCCCGAATCTCTACCTTGGCTCTTTGGGACCAGACCGTGGAAAGGAAACTGATATACAGAAATGGGAGGATATGGACAAATTCCTGTCTAATCGCTTCCAAACTTAAAAACGGTTTCTGGCCTAGGGGTAACAAAACCACAAAATCGCCCAAAAATCAAAATTCAAATTAAAGGGAAGATTCGACAAAACTTAATTTTACCAAGCTAGCGTACCAAAATTGGCATGCAAGATGTGCAACAGTACGGAGCACAAATTACGAAATTGCCAAAAATATCGTAGGCTGTCCTCGTCAGGGAAAATCGGTTTTGTAAAAGCAGTAGTTACTGTCTGATTTGCCTGTCGGGGGACACACCGTGACACGATGCACTTGCCCATTTAATTGCAGCACATGCCACGCAAGGCACAAAACTTTGCTTCATCTTGCGACAGCACAACCCAAGATAACTCCCCAAAGGCGGACTCAAAACGCCACCGACAACACACCTTCAACCTCACAGCATGCTAGGGTAAGGATGGAGTGTGAAAAAAGGCAAGAAAACATCAATAACGTCTCTTCGTGTCATGGTAACACAACTAAGGGGGTGTAATTAGGAACAGCACGTGTTAATATTCACTATAACGGAGTGAAATTTTCTGCCAGAGCGCTGATTGACTCTGGGTCAGAGTGCTTCTTTATAACAGAAAGACTCAAGAAAAGAATAAACCTGCCATCAAAACGTTTGTATGTGCAAGTGTCGGGAATAAATAATACGCTATCCGCGCAGGTAAAATGATAGTGTTCGATTAAGTTAGGTTCGCTTACAGACCCATTAGCAAGCATCGATACAGTGGTCCTCGTCCTACCACAATAACAGTGGACTTTTCGACGTGCCAAGTTAGCGCTAGGACTCGGCAAACCTTCCTTGATTTGATCCTGGCGGATAAAAGGTTCTTCATTAATGAACCAGTTGACCTCATACTTGGAGGCGACATCTATCCCCAGATAATACTAATCGGTATACGGAAGAACGTTTTAAATACGCTTCTCGCCCACGAAACCGTCTTCGGTTGTATTTTAAAAGGTCGTGCAGAAGCACCCAACCCAACTAATACACGGGTATCCTTTTTTAACGAAATTAGCTTAGACAAGCAACTAACCGCTTTCTGGGATTTTGAAAACATACCTACAAAAAAGGCCCTATCTGAAGATAATGCCTATTGCGAGGCACTATATAAAACAACAACGGGAAGGAACTCTGATAAGAGGTACACCGTCGCCCTTCCCTATAAACAGGATTTTCCAAAAACCCTCTGTTTGGACCCATCTCTTAAGAGCGCCTGCTGTCAGTTCTATCGCAACGCGACACGCCTTGCCAAGACACCAGCCCTACAGACGGAATACAACAGGGTAATGAAAGAATACGCCACATTAGGGATATGTCAAAAGTGCACACCGTAGTCCCCCCACAATCAACTGATTGCTATTTCTTGCTGCACCATGCGGTGATCAAAGAGGAAAGCACAACGACTAAATTAAGAGTCGTATTCAACGCGTCGTGACCGACTTCCAACGGCACGAGTATGAACAATGTCCTACACACAGGCCCAGTACTTCAAGCCGACTTAACAATTCTACTCCTCCGATGGAGATTTTTCAAGTACGTTTTTAACAGCGACATTGAGAAGATGTACAGACAAATCTGGGTACAGGAGAATCAACCACAGTATCAAAGAATAGTTTTTGGTCTTAAGGCAGGTGCCCCTATTAGCATTTATGAACTCAACACGGTAACTTTGGGGTCAACTGTGCCCCCTATCTAGCGATCAGAACACTACACCAGCTTGCAGATGACGTCGAGGAGTCGCTGCCTATCGCATCGCACATCTTTCGAAACTGCGTGTACGTCGATGACGTCCTTTCGTCAGCAATCAAGGCTCGCGACGAAATCATGGCTGCATTAAAATCAGCAGGATTCCCTCTGCGAAAGTGGACCTCCAACTGCGGCAGGATACTAAAGGGAATACCCAAACCTCACCGACTTACAGAGGACTTTCTGGAGTTCGAGGACGCGACTATGGTAAAAACCCTAGGCATCCGTTGGAACGCGCATTCCGATTACTTCTATTTTACCGCGAAACTAATCGAAAACCAGGACATGTTAACAAAAAGGGCGATACTATCCGCCATCGCCAAACTCTTCGACCCTTTAGGCTGGCTCGCCCTAGTTATCATCGAAGCCAAGATCATCATGCAGAACATTTGGCTGGATTGGACGGATTGGGACGAAACGGTATCGAAAATCACGCTATATTGGTGGAAAACATTTATGCAGGATACCCGGCGATTAACTAGATTCGGATACATCGGTGGGTGCACTATACCCCAACCAACGATATCGAAATTCACGGCTTCTGTAATGCATCCGCAAAAGCCTACGCGGCTACGGTCTACGTTCGAGCTAAGATAAACGATCAGATCTCCGTTAATTTACTCATGGCGAAAACAAATGTGGCACCAGTAAAGACAATTTCATTACCACAATTGGAATTATGCGGTGCTGTCTTGTTGGCCGAAACGTTGGAAACAATGGTGGAGAACCTGAACTTAGGCACATTCAACATTCACCTATGGACAGATTCGACCATCGTCTTAGCATGGATTCGAAAACCTTCTTGTTCCTGGTCAACATTCGTAGCTCACAGGGTGACAAAAATCGTCGAAAAGGTAGGAACTAAAGCTTGGCGTAATGTCGAGTCAGAATCAAATCCAGCGTACTTAGCAAGCAGAGGACTTCCAGCCACGGACCCAGTTGACAACCCTTTGTGGTGGCAGGGACCTTCTTGGCTGCAAGAAGGCAAAAAGAAATGTCCATCTCAAGACGGACAATATGTGTCGCATCATGCCTCACTCAAAAGCAATTTGCGATCACAGTTGACAACGAACAACCACACGAACTGCATTTTTTTGTAAAAATGGTTAAAATTTTTGTTCTTTTCAAGTCATGCAGGGTGGCACTGAACATTTTAAGTGGCTAAAATTTCACAGGGTGAAGTGAGAATCTTAAAAATGTTTGCCGCTGAAAGTGGCGACTGATGCGTACTTCGCCGACACGCTTGTGCCACCACTTGCATTGTGGTTCCGTCGTCGTTGTAAGTCGTTTGCGATCCACCTCACCTTCTATACCATTGTGTTTATTGCTGGGTACGTCGTCGTTAATTCGATTAATGATGTCGTATCGGTCGTCACTCGTACTCGGTGGTATTACACTCTGAATTATCCCTGACGTTGCTCCAATGATGTCGTACCTGTTGTTACTCGTTCTCGGTGGTGTTGTACTCTGAATGGTCTCTGACGTGGCTCCCGGCTGTGAGTGTTGAGCAAGGGGTCTGGTTAGAACCAGATGGCCTTCTCCACATGATGTCGTCAATTGCCCCGGGCATCACATGTAGGACTGTGTGAAGTGACGAGCCCCCGAGGCGTACCTCTGTCCTTACGGCGTCGGAGATCGTAGTGCTAACTGCGTTGGCCATTGCTATTTCGATGGCCACGCTTACCTCCGCTACTCTGACGTCGACGGCAGCATTCAATAGTGCTTATATCGTCCCGACCGTACTCCCAACAAAAAATTTTCCCCGGGGTATGACACCTCCTCGCATAGTTCCCTTCTTGGCCACACCTCCTACATACTCTGTTTGGATCGGTAACGCGAGTTTCTGGTGGTGTGTGTCGCTGTACGTTCGGTGGCTGATGGTGGGGTGATTGTTCCGTCTGCGGTGATGAAACTGTAGTTTTGTCACCGACGACGTGCCTCGCTACTTCGCGAAGTGATCCATCTGATGTCCGTGGGTAACCTTCGTGGATGCCCTCGTATTCCTCGGCGAGGAAGAGTTCTCCTAGAGTTTTGAAATCCTTTCGGCGAACATAGAGTAAATAATAGGGGTGGCTATTGCGGAAGATTCTTTCCAGGCGCTGCTCGTTGCTGTACACGGCTCGTATCATTAAGGTCTGTATCGCTAGTACACAGTCCTTATATCTTTCGCGGTCGTGCTGCCTTCGTTGCCGTATTTCGTCCTCGAGACGCTCGAAGTATTTGGCTGGTAGGAAAAAGTTTAAAAAGTCGCGCTTGAAGGTTGTCCAGTTGCTCCAGTATACGTTGTTATTGCGATACCATTGAAGGACGGTGCCACCTAGTAATTCGGACATCGTTTTTGTGAGCAAGTCTACGTTGAGCGTGTAGACTTCGGCTAGTTCTTCCAGTCGTTCGACGAAAGCTAGAGGGTCCCGTCCACCTTCATATTTCACTGACAACTTTCTTAGCTGGTCGATGATGGGTGCGGACATAACGGTCGGTGCCTGAGATGTACCGTTGGATGGTACCGCTATTCCTGATGATAAGTATTGTTGTGGGGTGCTGTGTTCCTGGGAGGTGCCTCAGATGTACCGTTGGGTGGTATCGCTATTCCTGATGATAAGTACTGTTGTGTGGGTGCTGTATTCTTGGGAAGAAACGCGAACTGGGTTTGCTCTCATTGTTTATCGGCGATGTTCATGGTTAGACGGAATCGGTTTCTTGGCCCCATTTACCTCACTCGTGTCTGTAGTTTCCTTATAAGCGGCTTCTAGGGATAAAAATTTTGCGTGTAATTCCAAGTCAACATTTGCTTTCGAAGCCAGTGCCGCTATGCGCTTTCGGCTTTCTCGGGTGGTAACTGTCTGCTCAATACCCAATTCCTGTGTGATGGATATCAGCTGTTCCTTTGAAATTTTGTCTAACCACGTGGTATCAATTTGGTCGGCCATTTTCCGGTTAGGTTTCTAGTCAGGAATATTCCTTCTGACGTTGGACGGATCCCCCGAGCGCCAATTGTAACGTAGCTTTTCCTTGCCCCGGTGCTTCTTCAATAAGTGCTGGGGTATACTCGCCGTGTCCAAGGTTTGCTTACAATAAATTTGTATTTCGGGGCACCTTGAAAATCGTTTTCGTATAAAATTCCCTTCATTGCTTTAACTCTATATACTATAACTATAATATAAATTATAATAAAAGAAAGATGTGTATATATACTTCAATTCGTTTTATGCTTGCTCTGTGATTAGTGGTGGGCTAACGGTCCTCGTGTCCCGTTAGGAGCGTTCCGTTAGGACGCCTTGCTGGTCGTTGCCTGGGTGTGTGTAAATGTATCTCAGTGACGCCTTGCGTCGGCGTGTTTCACTTACGGTTAGCGACTGCCCTGTCTCTGCTGCGGCTTATGTCAGTGCGTCTGCGTGAGTGTAGCTCTGGTATGGTTGGCGTCGTATATCTGCGTTTCTCTGCTGCGGCCGATTTCGTATGTTAGCGTCATTCTGCTGTGGTGAACGTCGTACGCTCGTATAATTCTGCTGCGGCCAACATCGTATGCTTGCGTGACTCTGCTGTGGCCAACGTCGTATGCTTGCGTGACTCTGTTGTAGCCAACGTCGTATGCTGGTGTAATTCTGCTGCGACGAACGTCGTATGTTAGCGTGACTCTGCTGTGGCCCACGTCGTAAGTTTGCGTAGCGCTGCTGCGGCCAGCGTCGTATGCTTGCGTATATCTGCTGCGGCCAGCGTCGTATGGTAGCGTGACTCTGCTGTGGCCAACGTCGTATGTTTGAGTATCCCGGCTGTGGCCAACGTCGTATGTTAGGGTCTCTCTGTTGTGGCCAACCTCGTCTGCTTGCGTGTCTCTACTGTTCCTGCCTATGCTTACGGCGGTGGTGCGCGGGCTCGTGACGCTGTGGGCCTTCGCTTAGCAGGGAGCGAGCGTGGTCTAAGGCGTTGTAGAGCGGTCAAAACAAGCTTACCCACAATCCTCAGCCCACGGCTTTCTCCTATCAAGGGAACTGTCTTGCGATGGTCAAAACCGATACGCCTTTCAGATGCCCTTCAATTGCTGCTCGGGTAACAATCACAACTTCGCGTCCCGTTGGGTGAATTCCGTTAGCCTCGGTACAGTCACGTTGTGGCGTTTCACTTCAATTCACTGCTACTGCGGATGCCGACGTACTTCTGCCACGGTTGACGTTTGGTTGAGCGCGAGATCACGATGCTGTGGAGGACGTTTGCTTACGAGAGAGCGAGCGTTGGCTAAAGCGTTGTAGAGCGGTCAAAACCAGCTTACCCGGGGGTTGCACTTCCCTTCGGCCATGTTGATAAACACTTCCCGTACTTTGGCGAACTTGTCGTTGAAATTTTCCATGTTGCTCATGATGACTCCGGTTTAGAATTGGTTTGTATTTTGTTTATACATATATTCTTTGCACTTGCCATGTTATCACCTCGGTGGTTTGCGATCGAATGACTGGTACCGGTCTGGTGTCCTCTTGTAGTGTGGTGATAGTAAAGTTAAACAAAAGTATAAGTTCAGTAGCGCTTATGCTCAGCGCAGACATCAGAATTCCCTTTATTCGTGAGTACTTTCTATTTTATACAAAAGTTCTTAACCTATACATATATAAATTCTTACATTAATAATTACATACAAGAGGTGCATGACTCAATAGTAAAAACTGCTTTATCAGCGAATTATTATATTGACCTACATATTGTCAATATGATTCCTACTTGAGCAATTTGGGTATGACGCATTAGTGCATTAGGTGACTTAGTGAAAGCGAATGAACTTATGGTAGTTACCTGGGTCAATGAACGAGCGTTTGTAATGTTAAGCGTGTTTGAAATGGGGTGAATTCCATGCGATACTACACCATCGGCCTTTTAAGTGAGCGTATATAATTTTATGCTTATCTAATTATAGACGGTCACTCCAATGTCACTGAGATAAGTGTGCCGTGTTGTTTCATTTTTCGTTGAATGTCCCAGTCAACTTGCTTGGTGTTACCAAATAAAATTTTTTTTTGAATTTAGTTTATGTCATTGTGGTAATTTGATATTGTGTGTATGTATGTTTTCTTTTTGCTTTTATTCGTTTGCATTTGCTCTGCGTGCAGTGCCCGTTATGCTCATTCTCGCTTTTATATAATAAACTGATTTTTTCTATTTTTTTTTGTGTATTTACTATAATGATTAATTTTGCTTAAATTTTTTTCATTGTGCAAAATTTTTGTTTTTTTTTTTGTGTTGAGTGCTTACGATTATGTGTGACAAATTTTTGTTCTATTGTTCTTTTGTTTTTGCTTTTTTTTGAAGTATCATATATATATGTACATTTGTATGGTTATGTGCTTGTGATTATGAATAATGTTTTGTATTAAGTGGTATTTTACTTATTTACTTATTTTACTTATTTTACTTATTTGACTTATTACACAGTCGGATTTTAAATGTGTGCACCCACTTAAAATCCGCTTGTCTTCTAGAAATTATTTTCTAATATTTATATACAAATATGAAGCTGAGAAAAAAAAATATTGTTTTCAATTGCTTAGATACAAATTATTATTAAATAACTGAGTAAATTGGAATATTTATAGTGTGATTTTCTTGGTTTTTGGTTACTAGCGAATGTTCTATGCTGTTTTAAGCCTATTATATGTGTAGCTTACTATTTCTATTCTACTGGGGTTGAGGTAAAAATATTTTTTTTTATTGGTATTTCCTATTTTATTCTACCGGAGTTAAAGTAGCTCACACTTGTCTCTATTGGTGGTTAAAGTAAAGTATATTATTTTTTTTTCTTTTCTGTACTGTTGTTGTTGTTGTTGTTGTAGCGATAAGGTTGCTCCCCGAAGGCTTTGGGGAGTGTTATCGATGTGATGGTGCTTTGCCGGATACAGATCCGGTACGCTCCGGTAACACTGCACCATTAAGGTGCTAGCCCGACCATCTCGGGAACGATTTATGTGGCCACATTAAACCTTCAGGCCATTACCTCCCTCTCCACCCCCAAGTTCCATGAAGAGCTTGGGGTCGCCAGAGCCTCGTCTCTTAGTGAAACAGGATTCGCCGCGGATAGGTGAGGTTGACAATTGGGTTTGGAGAAGCTATATATTGCGCTGGCAACCTGAAGGGTTGCGCTACACAGTCTTTTGAATCTGGTATTTCAGTCGCCTCTTACGACAGGCATACCTACCGCGAGTATATTCTGATCCCCTGACCCGCTGGGGTCTGTACTCTTATGACCTCTTGAATTGTGAGGTTTTCTTAATGAGACCCAGGTGCCTAAATATTTATATTTATTTCTAATAACTAAAGGTGATTTATTTTTGTAATAACAACGACTTCCATTGTTTGGACACATAAAGTAAGAAGCCTGTTACTCAAAAAAATTATTTTGGGCTTGTGATTGATGGAAGAGCATAGTAGTTTAACTAACCGGTAAACGGAAGGTACAGTGGATGCAAAAATTTTTCATATCTTATAAGTGTTCTTTTTATGTTTTCGATATTTTCATATATTCCAGCAATTTCTTTGATCTTATTTGTCATGCGATTTCTGCGGCGGCCACCAAGACAGAATCGTCATGACTTTTATGAAGAATTATTTTTATTTTTATTCCGGGATTTGCCACATGCACAACCTCTTTGGTAATGCATTTATTTGATCTTAGAGATCTATCAATTATTATTTTAAATTTGCCTACTCGAGTAAATAATCAATCATTTTCCACCAATTTGTCCCTCAGGACAACTGTGTTTTCCTTATAAATACCAAGTCCTGTATTGGCGGCATTTGTACAACGTGTGTACAGCCTGATAAGTAATTGTCCTAAGTCAATTTTATCATCTACAATCAGGTTTCTTGTATTTCCTACGCTACCATTTTTCTATCCTAAGATGAAAACGAGCGCGACATGTCTTGTTGCTGCTGTGTGCTATCTTTGTCCTCCAGGACATTTCGATTTGAGAGAGGAAATTCAAGGGAATATAACTATTTTTTGCTGATTTTTTGGGTAAAAAAAAGTTTGCTAGTTTAAGCTTTAATGTTTATTCAAACATTTAAATTTTACTCTTGTCCTTCATTAATTTTTAATAAATTTACCTTATTTAGATAATAGGTATTTTAACAATTTATTTTTAAAATTGTAATTTTTGTTTTCCTTTTAATTTTTTTTTCATATCTAATTTAAATATTTAAAATTTTTCCTTAAAAAAAATTCTAATTTTATTTTTTCAAATTAATTTTATTTTCTTTTGTCCAATTTTACTTGTATGTTTAGTTAATATTATTAAGGTCTAAGAAAATGTTTGTTCTTAATGGAAAAATTTGTTAAAATTTTTTTTTCGCATTTTCATATATATATTTTTTTCAATTCAAAATATGTTATTACATTTTCAATGATCGCATTAAAAATTTTTCAATAAGGCATTTTAATTTACAAAAAAATTATTTTTAAATTAAATATTTTTGACATTTCTAGTTTTATTGTAATTGAAATTAATTTAATTTTGAATTTATTTTACAGAGTGTTGTCTAAAATTAGATTTTATGCTTCTCTTTTTCTACTTTTCAGTTTAGTTTGTGTCATTTTCAAACTTTTTGTGAAAAGAAATTTGTTAATCCTACCATATTTATAAAAAAAAAAATTCTAGGCAAAAATAGAATTTTTGCCAATGGTTAAGCGTCACAGGGCCGCTCAAGTTATTTCTAAAGATTAAAATATACTTATATTAATTGTGTCCAACATGCTGCCAGTTTTCCTTCATGTCTGGTAATGTCTGGCCATGTAAAAGGTTATATAATATGTTTATGTTGATGGCTGGTAATGTTTTCTAAACGTCTGCCGCTAGTCATAATTTTCCATCAATATTCCACTTCCTTATGCATCGCAAATTTCATATTATATACCATCCATTATGTTGCTAAAGTAATGTGCTGCCATTTATTGTTATTGCTGCTGTTGAAAAAGGATTTGGTCGCCTTGTTTGTCTAGGTTAATCCATCAATCTCTAGCTTGCAATACTTTGCGTTTGTTTAAATTATTTGTGGGTTATACCATTATCCGTGGAATATCCTCTAGCCGGTTTGTGGCTCTTATTTTTATACTTTAAAAGAAACTTGTTAAACTGGCAGGATCTCCGTTCAGTTTGATTATTTTTTGCAGTTTTGCAGATTTTAATCTAGACTGGCAGGATGTGGTGAGTTAAATCCTGCTTTCCGATAGGTTCCTCTGACCAGCTAGATCTTTAGCACTTTTGCTAATTCTGATCTAGACTGGCAGGATCGCCATGTAGTGTGGTGATAGGAAAGTTAAACAAAAGTATAAGTTCAGTAGCGCTTATGCTCAGCGAAGACATCAGAATTCCCTTTATTCGTGAATACTTTCTATTTTATACAAAAGTTCTTAACCTATACATATATACATTATTACATTAATAATTACATACAAGAGGTGCATGACTCAATAGTAAAAAATGCTTTATCAGTGAATTATTATATGCATTAGGTGACTTAGTGAAAGCGAATGAACTTATGGTAGTTACCTGGGTCAATGAACGAGCGTTTGTAATGTTAAGCGTGTTTGAAATCGGGTTAATTCCACGCGATACTACACTCTGAGCATGTTTTTTTCTCGGCTTTATTTAATTTTGATTATTTTTATTATTTCCTGATATCGTGGTTTCGCCGGCTTCCGATGGTATGCCTTCAGATCGGCGATGCTTGCCGTCTTCTCCTTCCCGCTATCGATTTTCCTTAATTTGACAATTACTGGGGAGACGTACCCCAGGATTTGGTAAGGGCCATCATATTTGGGTGCCAATTTCGCTGCAAATCCTTCCGTTGCCTTGGACAAGTGATGCTCCTTGGCAAGAGTTAATTCGTCGACTACGGGGGTCCATTTTCTCTGCCGTAGGTTATAATGACGTGCTTGATCTACCGCCGCTCTCTCCATATTCCGCCTCACTAATATAAAGGCTTCCTGCAATCTGTGGGACTTATCCTCGGCCGAGGTGTGAGTTGCATCTGTCCCAACGTTGACTTCATCGAACAGGGCTCCTGGCAGTCGTGGCTCCCGTCCTTGCACGAGGAGAGCTGGGTTATAGCCTGTAGAGGCGTTGACACTAGTATTTATCGCTAGCTCTATTTCAGGAAGAAGGTCGTCCCATCGCTTGTGTTTTGCGTTGGTAATCTGCGCTATGATTCGCTTAATGGTCCTGTTTGCTCGTTCGGTTGGGTTTTCTTGGGGGGTATCGGGTGCGGTGGCGGCCACCGTGGTGTGATGGTAGTGTGCTCCGCATATCACACCGTATGCCCTGGGTTCAACTCCCGGGCAAAGCAACATCAAAATTTTAGAAACAAGGGTTTTCAATTAGAAGAAAATTTTTCTAAGCGGGGTCGCCCCTCGGCAGTGACTGGCAAGCGCTCCGAGTGTATTTCTGCCATGAAAAGCTCTCAGTGAAAACTCATCTGCCTTGCAGATGCCGTTCGGAGTCCGCATAAAACATGTAGGTCCCGTCCGGCCAATTTGTAGGGAAAATCAAGAGGAGCACGACGCAAGTTGGAAGAGAAGCTCGGCTTTAGATCTCTTCGGAGGTTATCGCGCCTTACATTTATTTATTTTTTTTATCGGGTGCGGTGTATTGTTGTTACCCCGACTTCCTTGAGGTAGAGCTACCAGAGCGTATTACACTAGTAATAAAAGAATATGATATCGGAGATGCTAATCATCGTTCTTGGATGGAACACACACTTATTTTTAACTTGTATGCGTCACAAAGGAAAGCTTAAGCTGTATACCAAGGAAAGATTCATTCTGTTTTGATCGTTTTCAAATTGATATTAATTCTACCTCTACCAGCCATGCCATGGACGCACGGCGGGGCCCGTTTTCATCACAAAACAAAAATTTGAAAAATGTGCCGATACTACGATCACCTATTGCATTTGTTTGCCAAGAGTTCAGATTCGAATGGCGTTGAGGCATCGCCAACATTCCACGTATAAGGATGTAGCTGCGATTTGGTCCAAAGCGAAGAAATAATTGAAGAGTCAATACAAAAACAACTAGAGCCAGTAAAAAAACCCTACCACCCAACCATTAACTTCGTTTTACAACTCAAACCTATCGATTTTAACTGGTTCTGAAAGGACACAAATTTCACAATCCTCTAGTGGTATAATTATAAAGGCATATCGTCGATGCCTTTGTAAAACCATCTATGGACCAATTGCAAAACCTTCTATCTGTCGAATTTGAATTTTACCGGAAGCAGAACAACTTATTTTACACCCTTCACTCTTTAGGAATTTTTCCATGATAAACTAATGTTATCGTTTTTTCTAAATAGGTTAGAGTATTTACTTTGTATGTACTTATAAACGCTCCTGTTTTGTCCCCCTTTAGAGTTTTATATAAGTAAAAGGGCTTAATTGCAATTTTGGAGCTCACATTTAATTTAGCCGTTATTTTACAAAATTGACATTCAAGTATGAACGTGTGCAGTACCACCACAAGATTGCACCTATCTGTTAATCGCAAATGCACTTATTTTGCATACCACAAATTCTAGCAAAACAAAAAAATTTTGTACATAATGCACGAAGCTTATACTGTACATATAATCTTAAGCAGGGTGCCCAAATAGAATCAATTGCAGCTTATGGGAACAATATTATCTTGGGTACACGCAGTGGCCAACTCACTATATATTGTGTCGATGAGAATGGTGGGTAGTCATTTCACTTTTATACACAGTACAATGGCTACAAAAGGATGTGCTTATTTGCACTGGATGTAAAGCCCACAAAATTGCCGACTCGTGAAATGACTACCGTAATTGGTGTATGCTGTGCTGTGTGATGAAACGCCAATTACCATTCTTCTACTGGAAATAAAGCGGTAAAACAAAAAAAAAAACGCAATCTCAAGGGAAGACATATGCCTCATTATAATAACCAAGCATGGATCAACTGCCGACGATCATTTTCGTTATATTTACAGCTCTTCTTCTGGGCTCTACTCTGAAGAATGTCCTGCTTTTCAAGTACGCTGGCAAGCTTTCAAAAAAACCCGACCATACAGTTACTACATCACAAGAAGCCTTTACCAAACGTTGGAGTTGGAATGAATGGGTTACATTACCTTTACAATTTTCCGGCTTGCTATGTTAGCGCTAACCATACTTGACAGTGCTGGGCCTGGTAAAACAACTCTTATAGGTGGTACATCAACGTGTTTGGTTAAGATGTTGATGGAAATAGTAGTTATCCATCCAAACCGCCTGGCAAAGGAATAGAGTCATCTAAATCACAAATGCAATGTTTAAGAAAACTTGCCAAGAAGTTTCGAAATGTTCAAATGCATAAATTGGATTGGTTGGATCGATCGACATTCCGCAAAATCGAAGTCATACATGAGCGTGGAAAACGTATGTCCAACTAGTGATTGAGTTCCCAACTGCAACGTTCCAAGATTATAATTATTCGATTGTTTATTTCGAGCCTAAAGGAGATACAAGTTACAAAATGCGGTCTAAAAAAAATTGGTCACTGTAACAGATTCGGATATTACAGGAGAATATTGTCGAACGAAAACATCATCGCCTGGCGCGATCCGGACGCTCACGTATATCAAGATGCAAAGCCTACTGCTATTATGGGCATTTAATTGCATACAATTGTTTATCGCTATCCAATATGTGTATTCAGCAGCGAAGAACAAGATCTATTATTGAAATTTTAATTTTATTTGTATTCACATCGTAAGGCTTTAACGAAATTTCTAAAATTTATCAATTGGGAAACTTAACATGAAGTTTTGCAAGCACTTTCCTTATTACAATTAAGAAATCTTACATATTTTGCCTTCCTTCATCGCTTTAATTAGATTTGTTGTACCGGCGGACAAGTCGGTTGTACCCCCCAGTTTATTGCGTTTACCTAAAATGTACCTACATATAGTCTTAAGGTAAATTGATTCACGTGTATTTCGAATTTTCCAAATTAAGACAATCTCGACAAGGCGACTATTTATTGATAGAATAAAATCAAAGGAAGGATTGTGGATTACCTATTAATTTCAAAAACATTCGGACTACGGTATGCACAGTAATGGTTTCACATTTTGTCTTAATTGGTATACACATTTATAATAACAAAACATCTTACACCTTACCAGCCAAAAAAACAGGTCCATTGCTCATTCATCAAACCGGAGTTCTTTAAGGCAAGTTTCCATTGTTAACAAACGCGGACTTATTTTGTGCGCTTTTATAGATAACTAGAAGACCCGGCAGACGTTGTCCTGCCCTAAATTTGGCCTATCTGCATACATTTTTATAAGCTTTTTCCGTTTGACTCTGCCCTCCCCCCTCTTCACTTTTTCCTAATCCTTTTATTCACTCCTCCCTCCGTCTTTTTCACTTCATCTATCTCCATCTTCGTATCATTCTATCTCTTTCTCAATCTGCTTCTCTCTTCTCTCAATTTCTTCTCATTCTTCTGCATCCATTATTGCCTGTCCCAGAGGGTGGTATGTATTTTATTCCAGTCCCAGTCCCACTCCGATTCTCAGTCCCAGCCCTAGTCCTAATCCCAGTCCCAGATCGCCTCTGGAAAATATATTACTCTGTACTAAAGCACTCATCAACAGCTTACATTTGATATCCATATTGTATAAACACTGTCTAGGCATTCACTAGCCCACGTTTTGGCCTATATCTCAGACCCTAGTCACCCAGGGGTATGAAAATTGCCCTCTGCTTAATCACTCATCCACAGCTTTCATTTGATATCCATATTCTATAAACACACTCTAGGGGTACCCGGGTCCACGTTTTGGCCTATATCTCGAGACCCTAGTCACCCAGGGGTATGAAAATTACCGTCTGCTAAAGCACTCATCCACAGCTTTCATTTGATATCCATACTCTATAAACACACCGTAGGGGTACCCGGGTCAACGTTTTGGCCTATATCTCGAGACCCTAGTCACCCAGGGGTATGAAAATTACCCTCTACTAAAGCGCTCATCAACAGCTTTCATTTGATATCAATATTTTATAAACAAATTCTAGGGATACCCGGGTCCACGTTTTGGCCTATAGCTCGAGACCCTAGCCACCCAGGGGTATGAAAATTACCCTCCACTAAAGCACTCATCAAAAGCTTTCATTTAATATCCATATTCTATACACTCATTCTAGAGGTACCCAGGTCCACGTTTTGGCCTATATCTCGAAACCCTCGTCACCCAGGGGTATGAAAATTACCCTCTACTAAAGCACTCATCAACAGCTTTCATTTTATATCCATATTCTGTAAACAAATACTACGGGTACCCGGGTCCACGTTTTGGCCTATATCTCGAGACCATTGTCACCCAGTCACCGAACCTATATTTCAAGTTGGATCAAACTACACACGGGGTGCAAAACAAATTCAAAATCAGTTCAGTAGTTTAGGAGTCCATTGGCCTCAAACTAGAGGTTTACGCCGATCATTTTATCGGCGGCGGTGGCGTAGGCACTATTATATACCGGCGGCGGCGGTGTGGACGGCGCGCCGGCGTACGCCGGTGTTCTTACTTTAAAAAAGAATGATTTTTCTATTTAAAAAAATAATATTTAGGAAAGGTTTTGTTTGTATGTATTTAAGGAAATCAACGTGTTGGCCATTTCGGAAAGATCCGGAGTTTTGCCTCAAGATCTCGCAGACCGTTGCAAATTTTTCAGGAGTAGCTCCTTGCGGAGGGATTGTCTCTCGTTCGCATACCCCAGATAGGCTGCGAACCTAACCCCGGTCTTTGGAATTGGTACTGCTGCGTCTGCTGAAAAGAAATAGAGATACATAAAATAGTCACACTTTAGTCTGTATATATCGTGCAAAGCGTAGTTTCAAGGAATAACTCCTAATAATCGTCGCAAACACAATTCCTTTAAATCATTTGTGGCTCCTTGGCGGTCACGCACAAAGACGACCTACGCTTGCTATTAATGGTCTATTAATACTCATGCCTCTCGTGGCACGGGGCGCCTCCAATTTTTCGGCTGCTTTTAAGAGCTACAATTCCCGATGTGAGAACAGAAGCAATCCCGACTCCAGTCGCTACCACGCCTCCTGACCCTCACACCATATGCCAGCACAGAAGCTATAGGACTGCGACTTCGAGCTCGTACCTTAGTCGACATCACTTTCCGTGAAGCTGTGGGTGTATCTCCGAAGACTTTCCAACGGGTGCTTTTGTCGCGCTAGGCTGCCGAGCTACACCATAGAAACACCTTCAAACGTCAGGGAGTGACTATTCGGCCAAGGATGCCGTCCTCGAAATCATAAGCAGTCTAAGTGGATGTCATTGCGTAATGGGTGAAAACCATATAATCCTCGGCGCATCCACATAATTAAAATTTTACAAGGACCTTGGATAAAATTTTTAATATGTAGACCAAAGTTTTCAGACGTTTGTGTTCACAACATTGATTTCAATAGTCTTCGTTAAATCAACACGATATTTTAGAATGAAAGTCGGTCGATTTTAAGTTGAAATATGTTAACTGCTGTTTTCCGGCCTTATGATATAAGAGCTCATTATGGATGACCGCGTAGCTTCAGTTTTCAGACTAGTTCGACTCTCCACTACGTTAGGGTAGTAGCACACACGGTCATTAGTTCGACTGTCTTGGGAAAGCTTTTGCTTCACCACTTTTAATGTTCTTGCGATGGACAAAGCCTCACCTGGTAAATATATGTGCCCACGTATTCACATTTGTAAAAGGAGCCGTAACCTGTAGGTGATATTTAAACTTGGCTGATAGGCTATAATCAATGTGATTCACTCCAAGGGACTAGTTTTGGATAGGGCCGCCAACTTTAGGAAATGTCAAAGCGGGAGACTTGGGTGTTGAAGGATGAAGTGTGTAAATCAGAACTAACATTTCAGGCGCTATTGTATAGTTTCGCAAATAAACAACAGATATTTGAATGTAAGCCCAAGTGATTTTTCAAACCCTTCTCATGCGTACATATATCCTCAATTTAAGTATGAGGTAAGAATCATTTCAAAGGAGTGTTTATGCCCCTAGCAACTAAAAGATTTTGCATCACTGATTTGGCTTATTCTTACAACCAATCGCAATATGAATTTTTTAAAAAATCGGCACCTTTTTTTGGTATTTGCTTTTTTTAACAACTTGAGGACAATTTGAAAACATGTTCGCCGTGGGTCATTTTATTGGAATTCATTGTTCATTATTAATTTTTTGAAAAAAATATACAAAGTGAGGATATAAATTTATTATATAACTTTTATTTTAGTGTTTTATTTTAATAATTTGGTGAATTGTTAGAAAGAGTTAAATTTCGCAATTAGGCTAAGTTTAGGATCGAGCGTAATCGCATCGCGCGATGCGACGAGAATCGCTGTTAGCGATAAATTATATTAGTGCATATGGAGATGTTTATGACAAAGCGATTTAGCGTAAAGCGAATTGAGCGATTAAAAGCGACGAAAATTTGCAACCAAAATATTTTGATTCAGTTGAGCGAAATTTGCGAAACAATATGGATGTTTTTATTGAAAAGGTATGTGACAAGCAGTGTTTGTGGAATTTGCGTCATGCAGATTACCACAATCGCGATTGGATGCACTTGATATTTTTTTTGTCTTATGTATAATTTTTAAATATTTTTTTTGTAACAAATAGCTATTTTCTAATAATAAAATTTTACGAGTTAATGTACACATGTTTCTTTCTCTACACTGCCACAACGTGAATAAAAAATGTTGAGTTATATTGTTGAGCATTCCATCGCTTGCGATTTCGCTCTACTATAAACACTCAATCGCCAGCGATAACGCTAGCGAGAATGTAACAAGCGATGGAGCGTTTCTCGTCGCATCGCGCGATGTGATTACGCTCGATCATAAATTTAGCCTTAGTTTCTTATAACTGGCAGTGCTGCGCATCCGTTGATACCACTTTCGACCATATCCGACCAATTTTCGACATGAACAATAAATGGCCTAAACAGTCTTAAACGAATAGAAAATATAGTAACGCGCCGGACGCCGCCGCCGCCGCGCCGATATTTTTGACATTCGGCGGCGGCGTGCGAAAAATTACCAAAATCGGCGGCGTATGCTCTACCTCAAACACAGTGACACGTGTTTTTTATATATTAAGATTTGTGCCAATGGACGATGGCACATTGTTTTCGCACATGTTTTTCCTTTCGATGATATTTTATCTCATACTCCATCCGCATTCCTGATCCCCCTTTTTGCAATCTTCAATATTGAATGTACCGCCTCTGATCAAATCAACTTTGTCCTCAAAACCATCGGGTAATGTCGATTCACGACCATCTTTTTCCAAAGCATAATCAACCACACATTGACCGGTCATGCCGGTGCTTCCGATAATAGCAAGGCGTTGCATCATGAAAGATTATATTTCGTGTGAATTGTGTTAGCTTCACAATTTACGAATGTGAAGAGATTGTGTATTTATCAAAATATTTCAATGTAAAAGGCTTGCAATCGCTTGAATCGCCTTGATTGTTTGTATTTCCTGGAAAATAAAAAGCGAAATTAATTTAATAAAAAGGTAACAAAATTTACAAGTACAAGTATACTCACCACCGCGTTCATAGTGTACCTATACAATTGTGTCAACTAAGCGATAAACATCAAAACTACAAACAGCCTCGCTCACCTGATAAAAATCTCAGGACTAGAGTTACATTTTTGGTACGTAAGAGTAACTCAAGCTGAGTTGTGTCTGATAGTTTAATAAAACTTTGTAGTATTTACAAATGAAATAGTTGCATATATTTCCGCGGAAATAAGAATACTAGAAGATTTGTAGCCTGCAACAATGCGGAAACATACGGAAAGCAAAATTTGTTTAAATTAGAGTCAAAATATAAAGCGCCACTCGTGTAACATGGAAAAATTCCACTTCTAAGGCTGTTTACACAAATGCATAAGGGCAAAATTATATAAACGCTTTGGTCGCTTCAAAGCAAAGATAACGTATGGCGTTTCGTTGTTTTTCGTATGGCGTTGTCAAAGCGTAGGCACGCAACCAAAGCATTTATGTAAATTTTTCGATACTTCGCCCGACAGATGAATTAATGAATGCAACACAACCAAAGCATCTGTGTAAATCCGCCTTAATTTTTGTAGCTGTGAAAGTCTCCTGCAAATAAAATGGTAGTGTAAGTGTAAACAAATCAAACTCCGATATGACACTACTTTATTTTCTATGTATTTTTCTTGTATTTTCTCTTATATTTTTTGTCGCGGCAGCCATTAAGGTTTCAGTACTGGTGTAAGTGTGTGAACTATATTAAAAAAAACTAACGAAATACAAGAAAGAATACAACGTAGTTCATTAAAAACAAACAAGCAAGTTTGTATTTCGATAGGGTTTTTTGACATTAGGCCGTTTTTTCTTTATTTTTTCTGACAAATGAAAATTTTGTTTTTAGTTTCAAAATTTTGTGCATAAAAACACAACTAAATTCAAAGTGTAAATTGTGTGTGCAAATGAGTTTTCAATAAGTGTACATTTTTCAGTTTTTCATAGTTAAGTAATTGGCCTCCAGATTCTTATGTTACACAAATATAGTGAACTTGGGTACAGAAATTGAAATTAAAAAGTTTTTCACAATAATTTGAAAAACTCTACATTTTCTGTGCATTTTACACTTAAGGGAGTAACCCTCCATAATAAATTAAACTTTTAATGAAAATCAATAACTCTGAACTGAACACTTTTCGCCATGATATAAAATTAAAATGCTGTGGAACAGAAGCAAAACTTTTGTGATTACATAAACCCTCTTTCAAACTTTTACGTCTCTGCACAGAACCCTAATTGACCGTTTTTAACCGAAACAACAATGGCAACCCACATTTTCCTGTTATGCTCACTTAAGCGAGTGCCTGTCAGAAAGAAGTCAACACACTTGTACTTGTACACTATGACCGCGTGCTTTTATATGAATGACTTTTTGCTATCCAGGAAGTGAAAAGTGTAGTAAATGTCAAAATTTCTACACTTCACCTCTGATGGTCAAGCAGTCAAGTATTGCAATACAGACGTTAGGCGTCGGGCGCTAGCCATTTCGCATACTACATATCGCATGTCGCGTATTACATATCTCTATCAACCATTCATTTGGTTGAGATTTGAAATACTGAATTCCACGTATTTCAACATTATCGACAATACGCGTCGAAAATAATTTTGAATGGTGAAAACGCAACTGCGCAAGCCATTTTTTTATACCCTTGATATAATAGAATTTCCAGTAAATACATCGACTAGCTTTTGTTTATTCAAGGCCTGAGTGAAGAACATTTTTCAGTAAATAATAGGCGTTTACATTTATTTGTAATTTGTATTTTATTAACATATTCATCCTGTTATAATTACACTCACGGAAAATATTAGTGGCACAACGAGTCTTTTGCAGTTTTCACATAGTTTTGCGGAACTTAAATCCCAAGTAGAATATTCACTACACTTTTACATCTCATTGAATTGTAGCATCTCGAAGTAATAATCTTAATCCACAAAAAAAATTTCCTGATTTTTAGCAATTTTTTTTTTGTAGGCGAAAATTACCAACCCAGCGGACACAAAAAATTACCAAAAATTAGGAATTTCTTTTCTGGATTAAGATTAATACTTTTAGACGCTACAATTCAATGAGATGTAAAACTGCATACTCAGAAAGTCCTAGTGAAAAATTTACGTAGGATTCGTGTTCCGCGAAGCTATGTGAAAACTGCAAAAGAGTCCTTGTGCCAATACTATTTTTCGTGAGTGTAATTATACCAGGTAAATATACTCAGATAAATTCTGAAAATTCTTAGGATTCGCATTTTTTATTCGAGTTTTCGAACATTTTGCGTGATTTTATTATATATATATATAAAAGTCCTTCAAACACTTATTCACGTGAGTGTAAATATTCATAAAATAAAGCTTGCTTAAGGTTTGTTTAGCAACAACCTTTAAAACAAATCTCTTGATTTAAACGCAAAAAAATGTCTATATGTTATATGTTAATCATAAATACATACAAAAATACTTATGTATAAATTAGCTTTATATATGCAGTGTACTTATAAATTTCGCTGCCAATAAACACATTTACATATCTAAAGGCATATTTCTACTAGGTTTTAAATATACGACCCAATTAAAAAAAAAAAAATACAAAATTATTTCACTTTTGTTAGAAGTTCGAAAGTACTCACTTGGATCGAGTATACTCGATACCTCTAACGGAGTATGCGTACTAGTATGGATACTTTGATCCGAGTATTTTTAATGAGTACAGGTACCGATACTTTTTCTAAAAGTTCTATCTCTAGGCACTACCATGCCGCTTGCCAAGGCCGTCGGTTCTATGTACCGGAGCGACTCGGGATTTTTCCCGACCAAGGACTGCCATTTCAGTGTAACCCCATTTAATTTGTTGCATCCCTTCCACAAATTGTCATCCTCCCAGCAGCTCCTTGCAGCGGGACTGCTCCATATTCTCTTGCTCTGGGAAGGTATCGAACCCAATCCGGGTCCGTCTCCTGACTCCGGTGCTGAGAAATGGTTTTGCTGCATCTGCCGGAAAAGAATCTTTTTAGGACTGTCATACTCTTGTCAGTGTGTCTCGTGTAAGGGATGGTTGCATCGGACAGGTTGCTCTGGGCTAGATCACAAAATCAGATTTCCACGTAATTTCTATAAATCTTTTGTGGCTCCTTGCTGTTCACGCCCTAGGACGTCCCGTAGTCTGTGGCTTAGCGCACCCTACCTTCCAGCAGCTTCTCTGCTCAGCAAGCCACAAAAAGTACTCGCTGTTGCTCGCGCCCCACGGAGCCACCAACTCACACGGCTGCTACCACTCATACCTACAATCTCCGTAGTAGAGTAGGAGCAATGCCGAGCATCAGAACCTGCCCAGTCTTCTCTCAGACTCTTAGTCCTTACCTCCCTTTGCACCGTTTGCCAGCACAGAATATATACGTTTGCAACATCCGCCCAATGCAGATCCTATCACGGACGGTGCCACCTTCCTAGATGTTCTGGTCTCCGCGACGGCAGCCCCCCGACGGGTTTCATTGCGCCATGTTGCCAGGCCGCATACCCAAATACACCGTGTACCCCAATGCTTACCCAAGGACGTCCAGTCCCAGGGCCACAACAGCAGTCGCGCCCTGGCCTTCCACAACCCAGGCGTAGTCACCCGTCACTTACTCCCAGAGTGACGATGTCTCCCCCTATGCACTTCAGAGTTCTGCAGTTAAACTGTAATGGATTAACTGGGAAGATCACGGAGATAGTAGATTTCATGAAGCGGCACAACATCCGCATTGCTGCGATTCAAGAGACTAAACTCACAGCAAGATCTGCATTACAGACCTGTTCTGGGTATAATGGCCACAGAAAATATCGCGAGAGCGGAAATGGAGGCGGCCTCGTGTTTTTCATACACCACTCTGTGCAATATCATATATTTGATCCCGACATCGTCCGCAGGCAGTGTCTTAGACCGTCAAGGATTATCTGTCCGGCCAGGCGATGCAAACCTAGAAATCATCAACATCTACATCCCTCCTGCCACCTGTTGCACCAGTGGATACCGCCCTAATATCAGCGCCGTACTCACTGGCAACAATCGCATTATCTTAGGCGATTTCAATGCCCATCACGATCTATGGCATTCAAACTTGCGGGTGGACAGTAGGGGTGAGATCAAATAGAAGAAACGACGTTCTGCATAACAAACGGAGACCCCCCACACGTATGGTAGCAAGCTGTCACAGTTCGCCTGATATTTAAATCGTGAGCGCAGAACTCGTAAACTGCGTCAACTGGCAGCCGATGGTAACATTGGCATCCGACCACCTGCCTATACTTATTTCGCTTGAGCGTTCCGCCCACTCCATTGTCGCAGAAAAACGCACTTCCATTAACTTTAAAAAAGGAAAGTTGGACGATTAAAATCCTTTACAGACAACCGCTTTGCTGCCCTCCCTATCCCAACTGATGCCCGCCAAGGGAACCGTGCTTTCCGCAAGGTCATTGAATCCGCCTCGGCTCGCTTCATTCCCGCCGGTAGAATTTTCGAAATTTGGCCCCACTTCCCGGCGGAGGCCGCAAGTTTAGCGAGACGACGTGACCTTATAAGATAGCTCGATCCCGGCGACCCCAAAATAAGGGATATAAACCAACGCATCAGATTGCTTGTGGATGAACACAAGCAGGCGAAATGGGAGGAGCACCTAAGCCCTCCCTGCCGTTGCAGGTAAACTTTGGTCCACCGTAAAGCCCCTATCGAATCCGTCTAGGCACAATGACAAAGTTTCCATCACCTTTGGCGATAAAGTGCTATCGGATGCGAAAAAATGCGCGAGCGCTTTCTGCCGACAATATATAATGCATTCTACGGTCGACAAAAATAGAAGGAGGGCCAACAGACACGCACATAAACATAAATTCAGCGCGTCACCAATTACCATCACCGCCAAAGAGGTTGAGGATGCCATCGGTCATGCTAAACCATCCAAAGTAGTGGGCCCAGACGGCATAGCCATGCCGGTGCTTAAAAGCCTAGGGAAAGAGGGTTTCAAATATTTAACACATGCCTTCAGCCTGCCTCTTTTCACCTTTGTCATACCCGAAAAATGGAAAATGGCCAAGGTTGTCCCGCTACTAAAGCCTGGGAAACCAGCTAACATAAGAGAATCATATCGGCCGATATCTCTCCTATCACCAGTAGCCAAGACGCTTGAAGCCATTCTGCTCCCCTACTTCAAAGCAAATTTGCAGCTATCCTGCCATCAGCATGACTTCAGAAAACTCTATAGCACCACCACCGCGCTAAATGCCATCAGCACCCAGATAAATTGCGGTTTAAATCAAAACCCTCACCATAGAACAGTACTCGTAGCGCTAAACCTATGAAAAGCTGTTGATATGGTCAACCATGGCACGTTACTGCAAGAGCTGGAAGGGTCTCCCCTTCCCCAACGTCTTAAAAGGTGGACCGCAAATTATCTGGGTGGTCGGCAGGCATCGGTGCAATTTAGAAATGAAACATAAAACCTAAGAATAATTAAACAGGGAGTGCCAAAAGGTGGTGTCCTATCCCAACTTTAGTTTAATTTCTACATATCTAAGCTACCTTCGCCACCAGAAGGAGTTACTGTTGTTTCCTACGCCGATGACGGCACAATAATGGCCACGGGCCCAGGCCCAACGATCGATGAGCTTTGCAGCAGAATAACCGCTACTTCCCTGATATTTACAGTATATAGAAAATATTTAAAATTTATACAATGCTTGATTTCAAATTCTTTAAATTAATATCATTTATAAAAAATATCTGTTTTTGTGTGCAGTAATGATAACTTAACTACGGGTCGCAACATTTCGTCATCTGTCTCTGCGTTGACCACACGCACGCAGCCATCGGTACCTGGATGAACGTTAAGTATACGTCCAAGCTTCCATTTCGTAGTGGGCGCAGTATTGTCGTGTATGACCACTACATCGTTGACTTGTAAGCTTTGATTTGGTCGAGACCACTTTGTGTGTTTTTGAAGATTGACCAAATATTCATATCACCAGCGCTCTCAAAAATGTTGTCATATTGTAGTGATAGCATTCCATTTCGTTGAAAAATATTTAAAGGCTTCCACGTTAAAATCGGGCAGGGCTTTCAAAGGTTCGCCGACAATGAAGTGACCCGGCGTTAAAACTTCGAAGTCTTCGACTTCCGTAGGGCTCCAACAGATAGAAGTTGTAAATTATTCGTAAGTTAATAGCGTGGGGCCAAGCGTACGTTTGAGGTGGTAATTGACACGCTTAACGCCGGTTTCCTAAAAGCCACATATGTGTGGTGCACTTGGTTGATTAAAATGCCATGATGTTTGAATATCAGCAAAATTCGATGGTGTCTTTTTGTCCTTAATACATCGCTCGTATGCAGCTCGTAGCTCTTTATTAGCACCAACAAAATTAGTGCCATTATTGGAATAAACATGTTGGCAGTGACCTCTGCGATTAGTAAAAAGTTCAAATGCTGCTATAGAGATCGGTGAAGAAAGATCACTGGCCAATTCTAGGCGCATTGCTCCAGTGATTATGTATATGAATGAGCAAATATAAGCTTTAATGGTTTAGATCCTCTTTCGTGAGAAAACATTTAAATGTAGGGACCAGCGAAGTCGACTGCACTGCGAAGTGCACTGCGTAAAAAACGTGGAGTGTTCGTAACACAGCTGATTGGAATGTTATGGCTTGTTGCGACGGATTGTGGTTTAATCGTCTACAAGGAATGTAACGACGATATATTCCTCGTATAAGATTTCGCATGCCAAGACCCCAGAAGCGCCGCTGTAACACAGTTTGCATAATTTTTGGTCTAGCATGTAGTGTCATAATATGTATTTTAGCTTCAATAGCTTTTGCGAGTGATGATGTTTTGGGTAAAACTGTCCAATGTTTAACGTCGGTTGCGAGCGAGGCCCTTTCGAGACGGCCCCCACACGAACAATTCCATCGACATCCATTAAAGGCTGAAGGCGTACAAGAGTGCATCGCAAACCTATGGGTTTGTTCAATCTGAAATGAGAAATTTCTTGTTCGAAAGCGTTATGTTGAGTATACTTTACCCATACGAGCTCTGCCTCCCGAATTTCAGCGAAAGTTATTGAACCTGATATGCGCCTTTTGGGCTCCGCTGCGGAAAAACGTACGTTTTTGATGAACCGTTGTAATAGAGCAGTTATTCTCTTGAGTACGATCATATGTTCCTATGTTTTGGGCGTGATAGTTTTCGAAGAAAAGTCAGTGGTGTTTTGTAACCATTTCAAGCCATACCACCATAAGTAATGCTTAAGGAGCTGCGATGGGCTGATGCCCCACGATGCACAATATGCAGGATTGTGTTGTGACGCCACGTATCTCCAACGATATGATGGTAACGAACACTGACCAACTGCTGGGACTACTTTGCAACCACGCTAATGTAACCATTGCAATGAATGTGCAGTCAAAACTTCTCTGACCCTGACGAACTAGTTACACACCTAGATTCGTTGCACAAAGCTCCAAGCGTGTTAGCGTAGTGGTCTTTAGCATTAGTGATGCTAACTTTCGTAGCTCGCTACGGTGGTGCAACCATTCCTTGGATACGTCGGGGGAAACTGGTTCGTCCCAATCCGCTTTTGATCTCAAAATCCATTGCAGCAAAATCTGAGAACGAATCATGCATGGCGCGATTAGACCTAACGGATCGAATATTTTGCTAGAATCCGATAGTAAAACTTGTTTTGTTAGTGTACCATGCAGTTCATCCAAGTTTACGGCTATAGAAAGCGAGTCGGTATCCGTGCGCCAAATTGTACACAGGGTTCGAATGTCGTTGCCGTCAGCCAACAAGTGTAATACTTGTTTAGACGCGTGAGTTATGCGCTTTCTTAGCGTTGAACAATTTGTCGCCCATTTGCGTAGCTCGAACCCACCTTGATTTAGTACATTCCTTACGATGACCTTCTGAGGTTTGGTAAGTTCATCAATAGTATGTGAACCAGTAAGCAGGTCATCCATTCCGTTTGTGTTGGTAGCGTCCGTAGCTGCTAGTTATAATGACTTAATGGCTAAGTGCGAAGCAGAAGTAACTCTGATGTATTCTCACACCAAACTATGCGCTGATAATCGGGGTCTTGCGAAGCAATGTAAACATGTCGATACATTTATTCCACATCCGCTATGAGCCCATAGCGATGGGTATGAAATCGAACTAAAATCGAAAAGAGATCTTGCTGCACCTGCGGACCTACCATCAACTATGTACTTGGACCTACTAACTCCATGCGACCAAGCTAAAACAGCTCTTTCATGAAATCACTATACCCTTTATGAAGGTTTTTATCGATAGCAAACCTTTCTTTCCATGCGAAGTAGGGCTCGGTCTGTGGCGTTTCGAGACTCGCCGAGCAACCTCCCTCGCGAAGGTGTTCCCATGACGATATCGGCATAGTGGGTTTCGATATTTACGTGCTGGCCAGTTGTGTTGACTGCGGACACAAAGGGTTGATCGATGAAACTAGCATGTAATGAAATATGGTGACGTCGTTGGCATATACGGCATGACGTGCTGTGACTATGCCCCCGGCTAAGGCAATTCAAGCAAGCACCTTCTTTCTCTATAGCGGGTAGTTTAGACTTAGGGTCAAGTTGACTAAATTGTGAGCATGGATATATTTTATAGTCACCTTTGCAGAAGAGACATGCCGACATTTTGTTAGAATTGGATGATGCGGATTCTGGCTTCGTGTGTGTGGTTTGTAAAACATTCTTTGTTGAATGAAGTTGTGTTGCATATCCAATAAGCGAGCGCGTGTTTCGAGAAAGTCTCGAAGATTTTTGAACGATGGTAAATCGTCTACAACAAGTGATAACTCCCATTGTTTGCGGGTTTCGTACGCCAGCTTGGAAACTGTCAAGTGCACTAACCAGTTATCCCAAAACTCGACAGGACGCTTTAGCGTGCGTAAAGCTCCGACATGCTGTAAAGTAGCATTTAAACGAGCTGAAGCCATGTTTGTGAATTTATTTGATACGACGTTTGTTATGGAACGCCCCAAATGTAGTTGAAAAAATATGTAGTATGACGTGACCAATTTGCCTTTGCAAAAATTTATAACTTTTGATGTTTTTGTTGTTATAGTTGCGCCAACTAAATAAATAAAAATGTAAGGCGCGATAACCTCCGAAGAGATCTAAGGCGTCGTGCTCCTCTTGATTTTTCCCTACAAATTGGCCGGACGGGACCTACATGTTTTATGCCGACTCCGAACGGCATCTGCAAAAAAAAAAAATATGTAATTGTGATGAATATGCGGGTTTACAAATCCGCTGCGAAGGTTCAGCAAATGGTGGAGCGGATTGTGTATGCGGGTTGATATGTACAGCGTAATCTGATGATACGCTTGTTCCAATTAATTAAAATAATCCACCGAACAATATTTATATTATTCACTTAACTTTATTTAATATAATTTAAAGCAGTAGAACAATTGATCTTTTTCGCAGTATAGTGTACTGGATGAATGCGAATGCCAAAGCGGAATGCATGATAATAGCGAACGTCAAATAGCGACTAGTGTTAACATCTAGTTCTGCTCGTAAGCATTAACACTTTATTGCGTTCGCACATAAATACTTAAGTATGAATATACAAAATATGAAATATGGAATTAGAAATGAAATATATATGCTGTGCAGATTAGGCGCGACAATTCATATTAAAGCTGAATATTTACGAGAAGAATTATCTTTTTGTTTTAATTTTCACAATTGTAACATTTATATTCTGGTTTTATTTGCATAAAATTTAAATGCTCTTTAAATTTATATGTTCGTTGGTGTGGCAAGCCACTTGTGGTAAAAATGAAATACACCACAAATTATTTAGCACCAGATTCAGCGACATAGACCGACCAAAATCCGGATTACATAAAACAAAGTACTAAAGCAGCACCTATGTACATTAAACCCATGTTTGCTAAAATCACTTTTGTTCTTTTTTTCTCTTCGCGCATAGAAGTTTTTCTTTGTCGCCCTTAATTTCATTACAATTGTGTTTTTTTTTGACAAATATATTAGCTTTATTTTTCTTTCCGCCACCCAAACAAGATTCATCCAACTTTAGACTACATTTGGTCATGATCAAGGATACTAATATTCGTTTCAGATCATGACCCGTTTCGAAGCTTTATTGGCCAAGTCAGAGGGAGCCGCAAAGCGTTTCGACTTCGCCTGCCAGCTCTGCGGCAGCGATCATAATCTGAGACTCTGCTCAGAGTACAGCAAAAATCACCAGAGGAGTGGTTGCGGGCCGTGCTGCTACACAAGCACTGCCCCAACTGATTGTCGCCTTTTATCGCGTGGAGAAGTGTAGCAGCAAGTACCGATGTAAAAGATGCCATGAATAGCATCATACCACGCTTCACCTCGACGAACCACAGCAACAGGTGGAAGAAGAATAAAGGGAGGAAGAGAGAGATAGAGCAGAACCCATACCCCCAAACATTCATAGCGGGATGCGCAGTTTCCGGCCGCTGTTGCAGCACGAATAACGCGCGGTAAAGATGAAGAAACCACATCATCCAATGGAAACGTCGCTCGCGGTCCACATCGGTGGACCAAACTCGGAAGGCAGTTCTGCCTCCGCTAAAACCCTCGCTTGCCGGCACCAAATCGGCTTGCTCTTTATTTCGTCCTCGTGGAGGGCGCCGCCTCCAGATGCTCGCCATGTTACTTACTTGAGTCAATTACGGGGCGGTCTTCTCCGCCAGAAGTCCATTACACTCAAACTAATATTTTTAGTAGCGCGTTAAGTTTTTATTAAAAAAAAAGTTTACTTTGCTACACAAATATAAAATTGCACAAGTGACGTGCGTTAGGGTTAGCTGCCAAAATTACAAATGATTGCGGTGGAACATGAAAATGCCGAAACCACTCTTGCCAATCGTCATTTTCATGTTTCACCCCACACATGTATCTTATTCCCTTTTACATGCTGCCCCACAATAGCTGAGAATATATTAGGATGTGTTTTATTCTTTTTGTTTATGCTATTCACAATGACATATGTGCATCGTGAGCAATGATGTTGCCAGATGGTTTATAAAAAGATGATTTGGGGAATTTTACCGTTACATCACCCTTTTTGGGGAAAAGAAGAATTGACAAAGTGATCAGTTTTGTCACATTCTTCTTGCCTTATAAAAATTGTTGCGAACGAACGAATATGTTTACAATACATTAGGGTGTTCCTCCCCTCTTGGATTCGTTAGTTCGGAACCATTTTTTTTATGAATTGAAAAAAACTTAGAAGTTAAATACTCGAATTTTAGTTACACTTTTGATAGTTTATTAGGGGTACCTTGAATGAAACCTAGCAGTATTAATTTGAATTTAATTTAGTACGATATATTGTTTGTTGTTTTTCTCTTCTTGTAAATATTTAGTTTTTAATATATATTCAACTTAAATTTTGTCAAAGTTTTACATTTTTATTAGATATCAAATATGTCTTTTTTTGTTTTAACAATTAAGAAATGCAATTTGGTTATCGGGTATGAACAATTTTTATGAAATACGTTTTTTTTCCTTTGAATATACAAAATTTTGTGTTATTTTTTTTTTAACCGTTTTTGAGCCTTCGTGTCTGCTTAAATGCTAGTACTAAAAAATATTTTTGGATTTTTTTCCTAATCAAATTTAAGGTTTAATCAAAGTATTAAAGTAACGTTAATTTACTTTACTTAGCCGGTTTTTATGTACTACTTTTTCTTTGTTTTTAATTTCATCGAAAATAGTTACATTAGGTTCGTTAATTTTAGTTATAATAAACGGACCTTGATAAATATTTTCATGTTTATGATGTGGTTCTTTCCGTAAACGTACTTTATCTCCGATTTTGACAACTAACGGACGAGCCGTTTTATCATAAAGATTTTTGCTTTGTAACTTATTTTTATTTATTAGGTTTTGTGCCATTTTGTGCGTTTTATGCATTTTAAATTTAACTTCTTTAGCATAGTTTTCGACATTATAAATTGGGTAAATTTTTTCTTTTCTTAATTCATTAGGCAAAGTTGCCTTTTTTCCAAAAACTAACTCGAAAGGGGAAAATTCATTGTCGAAAACTGTGCTTGTGGTAGCATTGTGTAAAAATGTGAAATATTTTAAATATACATACCAGTCTGAAAAGGATTCGTTTAAATATGCACGTAAGTATTCATTGAAGACTCTATGATTACGTTCAATTGTACCAACAGTTCGTGATGGTATGCAGTTGAAAAATTATGTTTAATATTTAAAAGTTTAGTTAATTCTTCAAATAATTCATTTTTAAATTCTGTACCTAAATCTGATTTTATGGTATTCATTGTGCCGTATGTTAAAATAAATCCTTCAAAAAGTGCAGATGCTATTGTTTTTGCTGATTTATCTGGTACAGCTATTGTTACCAAATATTTTGTCATGTCACAAATCATGGTAAGTGCGAACTTGTTACCATATTTGGACTCAGGTAGGGGTCCTATTGTATCAATTACTAATATTTCAAAAGGCTTACAGGATGTTGGCGTTATAACAAGGTTTTCTTAATTTTTTGGTTTAACCTTGTTCAAAAGAGATTTGTTACAACTTTTACCATATTTTGCTTAGATCACGAGTCATGTTTTTCCAATAAAATTTTGTTCTTAGTTTTGCGCAAAGTTTTTTCATACCACAATTATCTCCTGAAATTGGGTCGTCGTGATAAATTGTCATTAACTTAAGTTTCTTGTCATTGTCTCTTACAGTCTCTACTGGATCTGTTAGAATAATTTCTAGATATTTTAAAATTTTATTTCCGTGGTCTTTTAAATTTGTAATTGAAAAATTATTGAAAAAAAATCATCTTTAGGCCATTCTATTTGCTTAATTTTTCATTTGCTGGTTTCTGATTCAAGCCTCGAAAGTAATTTCTCTAAAGTAATTATTTCGTTAACAAGTCCAAAATTAAGTAACCACTAGGGTTTTTATGTTTAATATGCGCAAAAATTTTTGATTGGTTGTTTTATTATTTTTATCGTAAGTAATTTCAAATCTTATGCGTGGTACTTTTTTTTGAAAAATTAAATGAAAATTTGTCGTAGACATGTAGAGCAAGTTGTGTTTCGTCGTTGTTTTCGTATAGTAAAGTTATATTCCGCTAATTCTAGCCTAATTCTCGAAAGTTTTGAAGAGGGGTCTTTCATGTTGAATAGGTATACTAGTGGTATATGGTCTGATTTTACAATGAAATGTGTGCCATAAACATATGGTCGAAATTGCTTTATTGCAAAGTAAATAGCTAAGAGTTCCAATTCTATAATTGGGTTTTTTCTGCTCTGCTTTATTAAATGCTTTAGAAGCGAGACAAATTGGTAAATCACTGCCTTACTCTTCTTGACTCAAAATAGAGCCACATCCAGTTGTGGAAGCATCAACGGTAATAATGAATTGTTTAGTGCTATCTGGGAGTTGTAGTAATTTTAGTGAAAAAAATGCTGCTTTCAAAGATAAAAATGACCTTTCGCACTCAACATCCCAAATGAACTCAATTCTTTTTCTATTTAATCGATTTAGAGGCGCTGCCAGAGACGCAAAATTTGGTATAAACCTTCTGTAATAGTTTGCAAACGCAACGAATCGTCGTACCGCGTCTTTATCAGTTGGTTTTGTATACTTTTTAATTGCGTTTATTTTGGAGTCATCTGTGACCTAAAAATGTAACTTCTGGTCGTAAAAAGTTGCATTTATTTGGGTTAAGTTTGAGATTGAAAGACTTACAAGTATTGAAAACTTTTGAAACACTTTTAATATGGTGTGCGTCACTACAACCTATGATGGTAATATCGTCGATGTACAAGAATGCGACATTGGGTGGTATACCCGAAAAAGCTATTGTCATCATTCGTGAGAATGAATTTGGTGCTATATTTAAACCGAATGGAAGCACTTTCCATCTGAATGCACCTCGGTCAGTGCTGAAAGAAGTAATGTCACGTCAGTCAGGATGCAAGAGGATTTAATGAAATCCCGAAAACTATCTAATGTCGAAAAATACTTTGCTCTACCGAGATTATCTAAAATATCGTCAACTCTAACTAGTAGAAATTTATCAGCAATGAGTTTTTTGTTTACTGCGCGAAAATCTACGCACATACGGTAAGCTTTTTGACATTTAGTATCCTTCTTTGGGACTACAATCAAAGGACTATTGTAATTGGAGTAACTGGGTTCAATCAAATCGTTGTCTAACAGTTTATTTACTTGGCGGTTTATTTCTTCGTGTTGAGAGTATGGCAATCGGTAGTTTTTAACATATACCGGCTCGTTGTCTGTCAATCTTAATTTTTGCTCGTAGAAGTTGTTTAAAGTCATTTTGTCCGTGTCCAGAGCGAAAATGTCGACATGAACTATGCAAAGGTCAATTAATTTACTTTGAGCATGTTCAAGAATTTGATTTTTTAAAATTGAAATCAGTTTTTTTGTACGTTTGTCTTCTGTTTCTGTCTTATTAATTGTATAATATACTGTGACTGAACTTAGTAGTGAGCAGACGTGTTTTTATTCGCTGTGCTTGTATCATATTTTTAAATGATGAATAGCTGTCTTAAGTGTACAAGTTTGTATGGTGGTGATGACCACTTAATGTGTGGCCTATGTGAAATAAAAACGCACATAAAATGCACAAAACTTAGTGCTAATATTATTAATAAATTAAAAAACAATAATAATCTGTTCTACAGGTGTGACAATTGTGTTGTTGGTTTGCCCTCTGTTATGCGGACCAAAATTGCAGAGACTCAAAAAAGTCTCAAAGCTCTCAGTAGCTTCTTCAAGTCGTTAAATAATAATGCTAATAATAAACAGAGAAACAAAAATAACTCTGCTGCTAAAGACAATGTTATTGTAACGCGGTCAAAAACAAAGGGCGTCGAACCGAACGTGAAACAACCACAAAAAGCAATAGAAAAAATGCAGTGTCAGGTGCAATCTCACTCTCTTCAACAGATGAGTGCTAGTGATTTTGATAATGCGAGCCGGAGTCTTGTTGGTGGTGAAGATGCTGCTGCTGGCGTCGCTGATATTGGGAGTGTGAATGCTGGTAGTTATTCTGCTGTAGCTGGCGCTGTTTCTGATACTGCAGAGTCTGTCGCTTCATTTCGATCTGATTCTTCTAATACCGGACATCCCAATGAGCAATTGAAAAATAGTTCCCAAAGTGATGGAATGAACAACCAAAAGGCGCGTCCAATAGTTGTTGGTAGTAACTCTAATACTAGTTTAGAAGTTAGTGTACGATTCAAATGGCTTCATCTGTCATCTTTTAAGCCATCTGTGAATGCTGAAACTATAGTTGACTATGTATCAAGAACTGCAAATATTTCGCCTTTATTAATGCGCTGCCAAAAACTTACGAAAAGGGACGTAGATGAAAAGTCCTTACGGAGTGTTAATTTTAAGCTTGAGATCTCAGCATCTAATTACAATAAGTTGCTCGATTCGTCAATTTGGCCATCGGATGTAAAAGTAAGGCCGTTTCGTTTTTTTCAAAGGACTGTGGTGCAAAAGGACAACTCATAAGTCCTCGCTCCGTCACCAATAATGACTGCTACAATTCATGTCTAATTGATGATGCCCGTTCTTTAAAGAACTCAATATCAATATATTTTCAAAACATATCAGGCATGAGAACTAAGGCCTCTGCTGTATTTGCTGCTACCTCTAGTGAAGAATACGATTTGATAGTTCTTGTTGAGACGTTGCTTACTGCGGACTTTTTTAGTAATGTGTTTTTTGATAAAAATTTGTATAATATATATCGCAAAGATCGTGATAATGTAGGTACAGGACTTTATCGAGGTGGAGGAGTGCTAATTGCTTTAAGAAAAAGCCTACAAACCTCGGAGGTTCCTCTTAATATCGCTGATACTTCTATTGATCAGCTTATAATCAGTATAAAAGGCAAAACAGAATGTCTATTTGTCAGTGTTTCTTATATACCACCAAATAGTGCAGATAGTGTTTATGAAAATCACATTAATAATATTATGCATCTTTCGAGCACTACCTTGAATTCTAAATTTTGTATTTTAGGGGATTTTAACTTAAATAAATTCGTATGGAATTATCTTCCAGGTGAGAAAACTCTCATACCTACTAATGTCAATCAAGCTAGTGAAATGTACTTAGTTGATAATTTTTATAGTTTAGAGTTAGTTCAAATCAATGATTTTGAAAATACGCTAGGTAAAATCCTCGATCTTATATTTGTTAGTAATGATCTTAATTATAATTTAATTCGTTCTCTCTGCCCGTTATCTAATACTGATAAACATCACGTACCATTGATATTGGAGATTAAGTTTTATGAATTTGGAAATATTAAACTCAATAATGAAGTTGGTTTAAATTATAGCCGATGTGATTTTGCCTTGATCAATAATTTGATTTCAAATATTGACTGGCAGTCTCTTTTTAATAATCGAAATCTTCCAGACTGCTTTGACTTATTCAAAAGTAATATCTCGGAAATAATGAATATTAATATTCCTCGTTTCCCGGCAAGGGTTTACAAGTTGCCGTGGTATACCAAAAGCTTAAAGACTCTAAAAAATTTGCGTAATAAATATCATAAACTTTTTAAAAAATCAGGAAGTCCCGAACTCAAGCAACAATATCTGAATTACGCGAAGGAGTTTAATTGTCTTGATAAGTTTCTGTACAATCGATATATTCTCAATTTCGAAAATAATATCAAATTGAATCCTAAATCGTGTTGGAATTTCATTCGCTCCAAATCGGTTTCAACAATACCGTTGTCTGTGTCTTACAAGGGCAAGAATTCATTATCGTCTAGTGATTCACCCAATTTGTTTGCAGAATTTTTTAAAGCAAACTTAGCTATTGATGATCTGTGGAATGACGACGGGGATATGTTGAATGAGATAACGTCTTGTTTCGAATTATCCTCATTAGTTCTAGATATTGATGATATTATCTTAAGTATTCAGGCGATCAAGAGCTCCAAGCAATGTGATTATCAAGAATTTTCATCTTTTTTCCTGAAGCAATGTGTAGCTTCCCTTGCAGAGCCCTTGTTGCATATTGACACGGATATTAGCATCGCTAAGTTATACCATCACTAAGGCGATGCTAAGGCCACGATAAGCATTATTTACGTCAATAATCAAATCATGTATACATATATATAAGGCAGCCGAAAGATGTCACACACAGACGCATTTACTTATACGCCTATGTATGCGCGAGAGACTGTAAACTACAAACATTCATGTCAATAATTTAATCATTATGTATCTACATAAACGAATAAATAATTGCGTCTACACATATGTACGTATACGAGCAGCGGAGCGGCAATGCACAAACACATGCATATATCTTATCTGAGTTGTCACAAGAGAGAGCAATAATTTGTGCACGTAGTTGTGGCTGGCGACTTTGTAGCCGAGACTAACTAGTAAGTTCTGGAAATCGAAGAGCCTAGAAGTATGCAGCGTAAACTATAAAAGCTGGGCAGGCGATTAGCACTCCTTCGCCCATCATATGGCCTTTTGTGCTCATCGCGCCGACGGCCATAGTGCGCATCGAATCATGCGGTCACTTACATTTGGTTCGTGCCATCATTGATACCTGCGCCACCAGCACAATAGTCGACGCAGAGCTGGTACGTGACCTACAGTTGGTGCCTCAAAGACCAGGGCAATGCACCATAATTCTGCGCGGCAAATTCGGTTCATAGACTCATGTGATCATTCAAGCCGGAATCGCCGAAAACCATTATCGCTTGAGTCGGAAATCCGATGTGGACCCAAATATTTCCGCACATTTCCAGCCGGCTGGCGGATCCTAATTTTTACCGCTCATCACCAATTGTCTGACACTCGGCGCTGATATGTACGCCGAAATGATTGTGAGCGGTACACCGACATCTAAAGTTGGCAGTCTCCTCACACAACCGACCGTATTCAGCTTGGTGGTCTCAGGAGCCTGTCAAAAATAAAATTCCTGATCCCAGCGCCTCACACGCACATACACATATGTGAATACTTAAATAAATACTGCACGGAATTTCAAAACCACGTAATTTTATTTAATAATTTCTTTTCTTTTTCCACAGGAGAACGAAACCTGAAGTCAACCATACGACGTACTGTGCTAGCAGTCCACATCTGCACATCGACGCACATCCTTGCATAGACGTACGACGACGTACATGCCGTTTTTTACTTTTTCATTGTTGCTACGACTTATATAGGCTTGCGGTCACTAAATCACAATTAATTGTACGCACGCACATTGGCACACATTTATACTTTTTTACTGCTATGAACCCACGGTGTAGCAACTTTGTTGCGAGGAAACCCGCATAGAGTGCTGTATCGAGGGCTCGTAGCCTTTTCCTGGAAGGGGCTTGTTCTCTTTTGAAGCCGTCAACCAGGAAGCATCCTACGTCCACGTAAGTAAACCAATAATATTTCAATAATTTCATTAATATTACACAGCACTTGCTGATACTTTATCCCTATTACTTGTTGTTTTAAATCTTAAAAAAGCCACCTTATTTTATTGTACTAATACGAATATTTTATTGTTTTACTTTTCGATTTTCTCGCTAACATATTTCTAAACAATAACGTGGATGCGCCGTTACCCCCACTGTCTGTTTCACCACTACGGCAATCCACTTAGAAACCACTAGCTACCTTAATACCCCATCTTTTCTAGCAGCTTTTTCGCGCTTTATAGCTAGAAGAGGATGTCCGAAAAACGTTTACTCCGACAATGGTACAAACTTTGTCAGAGTTTCAAGATCTTTGCGATCAGAATTAAAAGTCCTTCTGGCAGAAAACCGAAAAGAAACTGTCTCCAAGTATAGCAATCAAGCATTAACCTAGCATTTTATTCCTGTCGCCGGGCCATATATGGGCGGCTTGTCGGAGGTAGGAGAGCTTCAAAAGCCACTTCAAAAAGATAGCGTCTCTCCATAAATACACTTTGGAGAGGTTCCAAATACTTTTGCGCCGGACTGAGGCGTGCCTCAACTCGCACCCTATGAGCACAGGGTCGAATGACCCAATGGATCTGGATCCACTGCCTCCATGATAAACAGGTTGCAGAAGCTCAAAACACTCCACCAAACCTTCTGCCGGCGATGGAAAACCGAATATCTTTCCGAGGTTCAAAGACAATTGAAGTGGAAACATTCGAAGTAGAACATTAAGGTGAATGATCTAGTTGTCGTCCAAAAGGACAACTTATCTCCCAACGAATGGAGGATCGGTAGAGTGGTCAAGGTACACCCCGGCGAAGATAACGGATTACGTGTAGTTGACCTCAAAACCGAGAAGGGTTTGGTCAGACCACCGTTGTTCAAACAGATCCTTCTTCCTGCAGAGGCGATGGTGTGCGAAAAGCCAGAATCATCATCTTAACCATGCCATAACTCTATATTCCTATCGACTCCTCCTCATCAAGCACAAATCAACCGAACATAAACAGAAGGACGGTCGAACATTCCTGCGCGTAACCCCCCGTATCCAGTCGCATATTAACGCGAATACCTACCAAATATGGGCCCACGGTTAACTAACGAGAGCGCAGGACATCAAAACACGTGCGAGCACACGTATAAATGACCCTCTATCCTTTACTTCTCCCGAGCAAGACATCTTTTATAATAAAAACCCCCCGTCTTGTTATGGTGAGAGATTGCTGGGGGATTACTAGTTTCTGCTACACGATGGAAATGGGGACAGGGGACCCACCTGGACTAAGATGTAAATTAAGCAATCTAAATGTGGCAGAAAATCAACCGGTTGAAAAAGTTAGCAATATACCAATTATATTTAACTTCAGATAATCAGCCCACATTGGATCAGACATCCTCCAGGGACTCCGAATGTTTGGGCGCGTTAACGGTCCCAAGAGTATCCCACTCTTGTTCACCAGCAACGAGGCCAACAAAGAACCCAAACGCAGATCCACTTAAACGGTGCCGGAAGCATGAACTATCGCACGAGGATATAGGATAACTTTAGCCTTACTACACTTATTTTCAAATTCAACGGTCTTCGCTTTATTTCATGTGACGCAGGCAGTTTGTGTATCTTTGAAATGAGAGGGTTACTGACAGTTGGAGAGGAATTCTAATTAGAGAGCTACATAAAACCAAAAGTAACTGAACAAAAATTAGTGAAAATTATCAAGTTAAATTGTAGACAATTAAATTTATGTCAATATTCAAACCGTACCAAAATTAAACATTCTTATCACAAAAGTAATGCAAGTGGGCGTTCTGCGATGGCATCTAATCGTGATATATTTTACCAAACGTGAAGTTGGCTACACGTACCGATGCTCAAGGACGAGAAGCACAGATTGAGCGACGCGAAGATGTCGACGCAAAAGCAAAGGAACAGTAAACCTTCGATATGTTGACGGCTACCGGCTATTACCGGGCGCGCTTAAAAGGTTTGTCATCATTCGATATAATGGTTTGCGGTATGACTTGATGCTGTGATTATGATGTTGATGTGGATTTATTGTTCCAAGAAAACCTAACAATTGGACAAAATATTTCTCTTGTTGAAAAATTCGTATCCGTGTTGCCACAAATGAAGTGCTCTTTTCATATAGAACCACATCAAATACAGGGTTTAGAGTTTCTTAGCATGAATCCGGTTATGCAGTGGTTAGTAAGGAGATAAAGAGCATTTGACGAAAATACGAAATCCTTCAACGCATTCAAGAACTCTACAATCCCTCGCGGATCTACCAACGCAACGATACTGGTAGCGAGGACGAAAAGACACGTGTACGCATGATTTTGCTAGAGTATTGTAATACGGTGGCGGCTAGTACAAGCGCGAAGAGTGGAAGGCATGTTAGCATTCGAGCTGATGGAGGGGAAGATTAGTTTAATGTGCAGAAATTGCTTAAAAATCTTTCGTTAAAAAATGAGAGTGTGACTTTTTTACCTACGCACCGCCTTGATGCCAACGAACGGACCGCTATGCATAAACATTATACAGAATTATACAAAATGTTAACGGGGGCTAAGCAATTATCTGAGCATAGTCAAATGAAAATGTTGGAAGCATCAAAAAATTGCGTTAGAACGAAAGTACAACTTCACCTCAAAGAAAATGAAGAAATCGAAAGAATTCTGCCTACAAGACTTGGCTAATTTACAAAAAGAGATTGATGAGCTAGAGGCTTTTAACGCACAAACACCTGAAGTGTTAGAAGCTACCGTATCTAAAGAGGAAGCACAGATACCAGAGTTAAAACTACAAATAGCGGAAAAGAACCGTGGTATTGTGACCATACAACGACGTTTATATGCCATACCCTATCGTACAGAGCTAACGCAATATCAACTACGATTATCATGAGTATAATGAAATGAGTGCCAAACATATCGAAACCAAACAGTACACCACAATCTTCAATACTCTTAACGATAAGAAGAGAAATCTCAATTCGGCAAAAATAGTTTAAAAGCATTCTAGTAAAGCAACAAATTAGAAAGTATTTATATTTAATTAAATTTGAAAATTTTCTTTCATAGATTTCGATTAATGATTCTATTTTGTTTAGTTTAATGCACTCAAAATGCCACAACACTGCTGTCGAATTTAAGTGGCTTATTGGAAGCATGCAATGTTTACAAATACACTACGTGTAGACTATATCAGATAGATTACTTACCGAATTATAATGCAAAAAGATAACTTATGTATTATATAAAGACTTTAAGAAAGGTAATAATTTGAATTCCATTTTGCTACATACTCATAGATGAAGGTACCCTAATTAAAAAAAAGCTACTTAACTAACTTCCAAAGATTTCCCGAATGTATTCAATTAAATAATTGATTTGTTCCAGATCTAACTCTCGCTTTGGATTATAGTTTAACTTTTTGATAACAATTGCAAATGGCACTCTCCAGCAATCCTATCTCTCCTTTTCTGGAACATGTTGCACATTATTAAATTTGAGTCCTCTATTCTTAGAACTTGCCTGTTTTTGAACCACTAGCAACTGTAAGCACAAATCTGCATCGTCATAGCCCCAATCGCATGTTAAATTCTTATCACCGTTATCATCTATATAAAGATTTCATAATTCAGTTTTTATTTCCATTTTATCCGCATCTTGATAGCCCCAATCGCATGTTAAATCCTTATCACCGTTATCATATATATAGAGATTCCATAATTTAGTTACTATTTCCATTTGAGGGGGCTAAGATACTTGGCTTGGATATCATACGTGGTTCCAGGCTCTGAATCCGGGATAGCGGTCCCGGTCCTAGACCGGCCATAGTGACGAACTGTTACGCGTTATTAGTTATCACGTCCTGCGGAAGGGGCCCATTCTTCTACTGATAATGGCGGATCTAGAGAGGACAACTCGGTAAAACCCGCACCCCTGATTCATTGTTCCGAGCTCAGGGGAGGGAGGGCTCTGTTAAGTGTCAAGATCGGTACACAACGGTGACGAACTGGATTGTTAGGGCTTTTGATTATTGACTTTGATTTTGAACTTGATGACTTTCGGCTGGTAGGTGCGGTTTTCTGCCACCTTAGTAGGTCGGGGTGAAACCCTGCCGAAATGGCTTGTAGGCTTTTGCTGCACCTGTCCACTTCCCGTTAAAACCGTGGCTTTGCGTCAGGTCTGGCTATGAACACATTACCCACAAGGTAATGCGTCAATCCTCGCGCGGCCTCTCTGCATAGCACAGATAACCACGAGACAGTTGAAGGGCGACTACAGAATCGGCTCCGAATAGCGAGGGGGGACTATTTAGAATGGACCGACTAACAGAGATTAAAAGGAGCCCAGCGCCAGTAAGGAGGCTCTGTCGTGATGAGCTTTCCCAACGGGAGTCCTGAGGTCGAAGCCTGCCAAGAAAGATAGGCGATCGACGCTGCGTAGGAAAACTTTGGGTGATCAGCGCCTAGCCCAGAAGGTCCTGGAGCGCTACGACGGAAGAGATGCAGCTCAGATTTCTGAGAAGCATGTCCGGACGCTGGAGTGGGCCAGGAGCGTCGTAGCTGGCGTCGATCACACATCGGTGTCGAAATATGCGGGTGGTCAGCAGAGTTTTGAGGCTAGGAAGCGGCAAAGGTAGGATGAGAGGAATGGCTCAACGACCAAAAGGGCCCAGGAGGTGGAGACGCACTTGCGTTTAACGAAATCGTTAATAGAGCGGGCTCCATCGCCTTCGGTATCCTGAATAGGAGTAGGGAGGATGGGGCCATCTCCCGAGAGGAGTCGCCAGCGCCATATAAGCGGCCTATATGGTCGCCGTTATGGAGAGCCCTGGTCTGCGGCCATAAAAGGATAATTTCTTTGGTTGGGGAGGACTGGAAAGCAGCTAGACTCGAGGCCGTGGAAATGGGGGATCGCCTCCGGGGGCTCGAGTGTGGTTCCCTGCTGCACCCTCTCGGATTTGACGCGATACTGCAACCCGAACCTTCCAACGCATAACTGGAGGTTCCTCAGAGTAGAGGAAGTCGTTGGGCACGTCGGCAACTGCTGATTCTGCTAAACGCAGAGTTCACCGGTCCTCTCTCTGACATGAGGGGGGTTATTTCCTATGATCTCGGGCGTGTGGTCCTCAAGATCTACCACGCCGATTCCAGGGGAGATGACTCCTCTCCCCCATAGACTGTCCGGGAGGGGGAGGCGTCCGCAGGGGAGCCAGTACCCATGGTTGTGGCTGCTTACCCCGCTAATTCGGACAGCGAAAACACGGTTGACGTCGCGTCGATGGCGGGATCTGTCATCAGTGTTGGTCGTCTGGCTGATTGGCCAGAGGAGGAGCTCCTAGCCTCCGAGGGCGAATCATCGATGGTGGGATGCGTCATTAGTGTAAATCGTCTTTATTGTTGCGAGGAGGATCTCCTCGCCTCCGAGCGCGAATCTGTCAAGGATGGGGTGCGGAAGAATAGTGGTGTTAATAGAAATCCGTCAAATCAATCTTCAGCACTCTAAGGCGGATTCCGCAAATTTGTTGCTCTGCCTTGCAAAAGGCAGACTGGACATAGTCCTTGTCCAGGAGCCGTGGCTTAGTAGTAACGGCAGAAAGATTTCTGTATTAGGGACGGGAAAACTCAACACTTTGGTGAAGGGGGAGGAAGGTAGGCCTAGATCCTGTGTGCTTGTTAAAAAAGATATAAAAACTTTTATTCTCTCTAATTTCAGCAATGCTGACGTAACCACTGTTCCCTGTTGACCCATGGGGAAATAGCGGGACCACCACCTGCGATACTGGGCGAAATCACCGCTGGAGCAAGGCAGAGAGGTGTTGGCGTGATTATAGGAGCCGATGATAATGCCCATCATAGCATCTGGGGAAGCTCGGATACCAACAATAGAGGTGAGTCTTTATTTACTTTTATTTTAGATGAGGGACTTTTTTTATTTAATACCGGGAATGACCCGACTTTTATTACTGCGGTAAGGGAGGAAGTCCTGGACCTCACCCTGGTTAGTAGAGAACTGGAAGATCGGATATCTGGCTGGAGGGTTCTCAACGAGCACTCCTTCTCTGATCACCGTTATATTCAGTTCTCGGTGAACGAAGAACGTCCCGGTAAAACACCTTTTAGGAACAATAAAAGTACTAACTGGGACTTGTATTGTAGAAAGCTTGGAGAGATATTGCCTGCGACGCCTACCGCTAGTTCGGAGCTGCCCGAATCTAAGATTGACGTTTTGGTGGAAAACTTCACCCTGTTTGTTGAAAACTTACAGGGGAAAGGCACGTCGCCCTGGTGGTCTGATTCTCTTGAGGACCTAAGAGCGTCCAGTAGGCGGCTCTTCAACTGCATGGTCGGCGGTCGTTGGCCATGCAGAAGTGCCTGCCATTCCAATACGGGAAAGTCAAATAACCTGAGCTATAAGTTCGTTCAAGCCCTATAAGGCTCCGGGTAAGGATGGCATCATTCCTGCGCAACTTCAAAAGCCTTTGGGGATTTCCTGCCGCTCGTTGGCCATCATCTACATTAACTGCCTCAAGCTTAGCTATATCCCGAAGTCTTGGCACACGGTTAGGGTTATCTTTATTCCGAAGGCCGGCAAAAGTTCTCATGTATCACCTAAGGATTTCAGGCCAAACAGTCTCTCGTCGTTTCTTCTTAAAACGTTTGAGCGGTTGATTGACCGGTACATACGGGAAAAGATTCCACGGATGCTACTGACGGAGGCATCCCTATTTTAAAGGAAGATCGACGGAAACGGCTCTCCAGCAAATAAAGCTAATAGAGGGGTCTCTGGAACGCAAAATGTTTGTTCTGGGTGCCTTCCTAGACATCGAGGGGGCTTTTAACAATGTCTTACCGGGGGCTACCGAAAGAGCTCTGGTTGGTTTAGGAGCCGAGGCGGCTCTGGTTGAATTTATTAGCAAAGGTTCTATGCGGAAGAATTGTCGCAGCGGAGTGGGGAGGGGCCATAATTGAGAGGAACGTGTGCAGGGGCACGCCACAGGGGGTGTCTTATCTGCTCTGCTCTGGGTTGTGGTAGTCAACGAACTTCTTGTGGAGGTGGAAGCCAGTGGCTGTCGGGTGATTGCCTATGCAGATGACCTCGCTACCCTAGTCAGCGGCAAATTTCTGGGCACTCTGCGCTATATTTTGCAGGGCTACCTGAATATTGTGGCTAGGTGGCCTGAATCATGTGGACTGGCGAAAAAGGAATTGGTTTTTTTTTGAAGGAGATATAAGATGCCGGACATCAGATATCCCTCGATTGGTGGGGTAACGTTGGTATTTTCTGATAGGGTCACATAATTGGGGATTGTTTTGGACAAGAAACTGTCCTGTAGATCCAATGTGGAGGATAGGGCCAGGAAGGCCGCAGTTGTCTTGTACTGCTGTAGGGGAGCTATCGGAAGGATATGGGTATTCTCGCCAGGAGTAGTACACTGGCTTTATGAGATGGTGGTCAAACCGATTCTGTTCTATGGGGTGCTGGTCTGGTGGAAAGCACTGGACACGGCGAGCACCTCCAAAATGTTAGTGTCAGTGCATCGGACGGCGCTGATCGGTATTAGTGGCGCTCTCAGAGCAACACCTACCGTGGCACTTAATGTCATGCTGAACATCCATCTAGTTGATATTTCGGGAAAGGCGGCCGCGGCCCGGTCGTTGGTCAGGCTTCGTTATGTGAGCTTTCTGACTTCGGACACTCCAGCCTTCTTACCAGTTTCAACTTTATTCTGGACAGGACGAACTATTGTATTGTAATAATGTGAAAAGAGGAGGTTTATTGAAACGCCGATGTATAGCGTTAAAATGCGATTCTTGTTTATTAACGAAATTCATTCCTATTTATACAAAAGTTCTTATCCTACACATACATACTTACATGAATGTTTACATACTAAAAGTGCATGACTTAATAATGAATAATGGTTTGCCAGCAAATTATTGTATTGACCTACATATTGTCAATATGATCCGCGCGTAAGCTGGTTGGTATGACGAATCAATACATTGGGCGGTTTGGCAAATGCGAATGAACTCATGGTGGTTGTCTGGGTTAATATGAACGTTTGTTTGTATGTATATTTGTAACGTTAAGAGCATTCGAAGTGAAGTGATTCCACGCAACACTACAGTATGCCGATAACTGCTGTCTATACAACTTTCACACAGTCATTCCCCCGAGAGAGGAGTGGGGAAGAGGAATTATCTGGGGCAGGGGACCGGTTAACTTGTTCACGGATGGGCCGAAGTTGGACGGAAAGGTTGGTGGGGGGTCTTTTGTAGAGATAAATTTAAGCCGCAAGTTTAAGTTGGCTGATCACTGCAGTGTATTCCAAATGGAAGTTGCTGCGATTAAGGATGCGGTGGATGAAATGCTATCCAGTGCTACTACGGTTAGGGAATTTAACATCTACTCTGATAGCCAAGCGGCTATCAAGGCCTTGAGTTCAACTACAGTACGATCGAGGGTGGTCGGCGTGTGCCTGACCTCGCTTGCGATTGCATCGAAGTATTTTACAATTAAGATTATCGGGGTCCCGGGCCATAGTGATATCCCGGGTAACTGCCAAATGGATATCTTAGTCCGCATCGGCGCAACTGAACCAGATGAAGATGGCTGTAGTGATTTCGGGATTCCGCTGGCCAACTGTGGTTTGCTCCTGCATAACTCAGCCTCGAGTCAGCTCAGCAAACGTTGGGCGGACAGCACCTCTTGCAGGGTAGCAAGATCTTTCTGACCGAAAGTGGATGGCAGGAGGTCTGCCGAAATAATTGGGTTCACTAAGGCTCACCTGGCAATGGTCATTGGGGTTTTGACAGGTGTGGCATTCATTCCTTCACTCATTCATTCAGTCATTCATTCATTTGTACAAACATATATTTTGACTCATTTTAGTATGTCTTGAGATGCATTGACTCTTACATATATATTCATTCATTTGTACATACATATTCCGACACGAGCTACAACAGTTTTCGCTTCGTAACTTGAGGCTTATTCTGTTTCAATTTAACGTTGACCACAAATCTCTCCCTGCACACAATTTATTCCCACGACTCGTTTACACTTAACTTGCTCTAATCCGTTTTTGCTTATTATGCATTTCCCACAACTAATTTTATTTATGCTGAGTTGAGCTTCCCACCGAACTGAATATATATGTATATATACATTTCGCTGGCAAAGCGCCTAATTATATTTTGTACGCTTAGTATGTAAGTATGTATTATTATTAATATGTAATGTAGGTAGCTCATAAGAATTAACTAGAATAATCTATAATATAAAAATAAGTCGGGATTTCCTTCCTGACGCTATAACTCCAGAACGCACCAACCGATTTCCACGGCTTTGTATTCGTTGGAAAGGTCTCGGGCTCCGTGGACCCGGGTACCCCTAGAATATGTTGATAGAATATGGATATCAAATGAAAGCTGTTGATGAGTGCTTTAGTAGAGGGTAATTTTCATACCCCTGGGTGACCAGGGTCTCGAGATATGCACCAAAATGTGGACCCGTGTACCCCTGGAATATGTTTGTAGAGTATGGATAACAAATGAAAGCTGTTGATGAGTGCTTTAGTAGAGGGTAATTTTCATACTCCTGGGTGACTAGGGTTTCGAGATATAGGCCAAAACGTGGACCTGGGTACCCCTAGAATGTGTTTATAGGACATGGATTTCAAATGAAAGCTGTTGATGAGTGCTTTAGTAGAGGGTAATTTTCATACCTCTGGGTGACTAGGGTGTCGAGATTTAGGCCAAAACGCGGACCCGGGTACCCTTAGAATGTGTTTATAGAATATAGATTACAAATGAAAACTTTTGATGAGTGCTTTAGTAGAGGGTAATTTTCATACCCCTGGGTGACTAGGGTCTCGAGATATAGGCCAAACCGTGGGCCCCTGAACGCTTAGATAGTGTTTTTACATTATGGGTATCAAATTGAAGCTGTTGATGAGTGCTTTAGAACAGGGTAGTTGTCATAGCTATTGGTGACTAGGGTTTCGAGATATAGGCCAAAATGTGGATCAGGTTAACACTATGATGTGTTTTTACAGTATGTATATCAAATTGAAGCTGGTGATGTGTGCTTTAGTACAGGGTAAGTTTTATGGCGCTGGGTGACTAGGGTCTCGAGATATAGGCCAAAACGTGGACACGGATACACCTAGAATGTGTTTTTACATTATGGGTATCAAATTGAAGCTGCTGCTGTATGCTTTAGTACAGAGTAAGTTTAACACCTTTGGGTGACTAGGGCCTCGAGATATAGGCCAAAACATGGACCCGGATACCCCTTGAATGTTTTTTTACATTATGGGCATCAAATTGAAGCTGTTTCTGTATGCTTTAGTACAGAGTAAGTTTTACACCTCTGGGAGACTAGGGTCTCGAGATATAGGCCAAAACATGGACCCGGATACCCCTAGAATGTGTGTGTAATATGGATATCAAATAAAATCTGTTGCTGAGAGCTTTAAAGTAATTTTCATTGTGATATCCGATTTAGTCACATCAACCTGGCAAAACTGATAAATATGCATGCGAAGCTGAAATAAAGACATGAATTAATAATACCCACATACCTATTTGGAAAGATATGAAGAAGAATGAGAAAAACTTGAGAGAAGAGAAAATTGAGAAGGAGACTGAGAAAGATATAGAATGAGACGACGATGGAGATATATGACGAGAAAAATACTGAGGGTGGAGTGAATACAAAGATTAGGAAAATGTGTAGAGGGGCGAGGGCAGATTTAGACGGAAAAAGCTTATTAAAATGTATGCAGATAGACCAAATTTAGGGAAGAACAACGTCTGCCGGGTCTGCTAGTTTTGTATATATATTAATATAACTTCGCTAATAAAGAAAATTATTGGTTTGACGCCAAGACGCAACAAAGTCTTTTCTTTTTATATATTATACGGGGCACTGTCAAATGGGTACCCATGCGGTACGTCTCAATATACTGGAAACTCCATCCTGCTGCGGCTGTATGGAGGATAATGAGTTGGAATCACTAAATAACTTAATGCTTGAATGCCCAGCTTTTACTAGAACTAGGCTAAAGTACTTCGGTCGCGACTCACTTGGACCTCCCGAGGATTTATCCAAGGTTAAGATCGGTATCATTCGGAAGTTCATAGTTGCTACCCAACGATTCTCTAAGTAGTTATATCAACGTCACCGTTATTTTATTGTATGTGGTATCACAACGGACCTTCATGTTGTCCAAGTGGGCTTCCCTTATGAGGGCAACTGCCATCTAACCTAAGCTATCCATGTCCATTTGAACTATGACCACAGCTCCGTTAGCGCTGGTAGCCCTTACCTTAGCAATTGTCCAAAGCGATGTACGCTTTAAACGTTCATCCAAATAAGTGACTTTTTCACCAATAGGCGCCTTCCCTAGTGATAAATTGCAACGGCACTCCATAGAGCCAATTTGGAGCTCTGCATCTGTGAGTTCGTTTATGATAATTTGCATCCCTACTTGTTCATAGATGGACCAAAACGTAACACATCGTTTGAATTTGCAGGCGAAAGACTTTGCTGTATATTGCCCTCTAACGCTAGACGATGGCATGTGTGTAGCTTGTCTCCAGTGGTGTGCCATTCGATAGTTTTTAGTTTGCCAGAGGACTTTGCAAATAACTTTGCATTCACACAAACTATCCTGTAAAAGTGGTCGCCGGAGGAACAAGCATGCGTGGCGCAGAGTCGAGAAAAGTCTTATGTATTGAGGACTTATATTGCAACAAATTTTCAGGAAAGAGTCCTTGTAATAATGAGTCACTAAATGAACTAAATAGAATAAGAAATAATAGGCAATTAAATAAAGCCTAAAAACTTGAAAATAAAATAATTACAAAAAAAAATTTAGTTAAACGGTTTTATTGAAAACAAAACTTACATGAAGTAATTATAATACTAAAAGCTAGAAAATATTTAGGTAGGTCCTAGGTACTAGTCATCACACTCCTCATCAATCTAGGGCGTTGATCAGACAATTAAATAAAAGCGTTGGACGCGTCAAATTTTTATTGATAGTAATAAATAAGACCAAATGAACTTTAATCAGGTTATGCTACGCTTCACATTTTTAGAAATTTCACGCGCCCAACGCTTTTATTTAATTGTCTGACCAACGCCCTAGATTGTTGAGGAGTGTGATGACTAGTACCTAGGACCTACCTAATTATTTGCTAGCTTTTAGTATTATTATTACTTCATGTAAGTATTGTTTTCAATAAAACCGTTTAACTTAAACATTTTTTTTAAATTATTTTATATTACTGTTTAAGGCTGACCAAATGCTCGCCACAAGCCTTAACCTGTATACAAATTATTTCCAAAATTTATTTATGCTTGCATTGTATTTCCCAGAGCTAATTTTATTTATGCTTACAGCCCTATTCTGTGCACTTGACAACTTCACCATCTTGCTTATTTGTCAAGTTTGACAATTTATCAAGTAATTGCTATTCTATGTAAAAAATAAAAAACTTTTTCGCTGACAAATTGTCAATAAGTCAAACGCTCTTGATAATTTAATTTATACGGATAAATTTAAATTAGAATTCTGTTATGGTGCGATCGAGAGAAAACGGAAGAATATTTATTACATTTGCTGTTATTGTGGGAAGATCTTCCTGGGGTTTTTGAGGGTAATTTCGGGATGGTGTTTGAGGCCCCATCGGTGTCCTCCCGGGGTCATTTAGGGGTCGTTCTGGGATCTTTTTGGGGACTCTCTCGGGGTCATTTGAGGGACAATCCGGTATGGTTTTGGGGACTCCCTCGGGTTAATTTGGGGGACATTCCGGGATGGTTTTGGGGACTCCCTCGGGGTAATTTGGGGGACATTCTTGGTTGGTTTTGGGGACTCCATCGCGTCCTCCCGGGGTTATTTGGGGAACATTCTGGGATGGTTTTGGGAACTCCCTGGGGATAATTTTATTACTGGAACATTGAGGAATATAAAAATCTACGCAATATTTGCTAAAACGTACTTCCACGATATCAAGAATTGGGCTGAAGTAAAAAACCGTTCGAAAATAAACTACTTCAAAGGCAAAAAATGGAATACCAGCGAGCATATAGAAGTGTAATATAAATCGACAACAAGGCAATTACAGAAAACTGGGACTCATGGAATAATCAGCAATTTGGGCTGGCAGAATTAGATGGAAAGAATATGAACATTTTTTGACTGGCAGCGGTAAAACAACATGACTGGTAGCAAGTAGTATAAATCAGATTAATTTTGGCAACTTCACGGTTGCTCAACCAGTAGCAGAAATTTTGAATTTCTGCTTAGGAAAACATTTTTTTTTAATTCCTGGTAAGTTTCTCAATAAAATAATTTCTGCTTATTTCTGCTTAGGATTTTTTTTGTTTAAGAAAATAGCTTTTTAAGAATAAAACGTATATTTAAAAAAAAAAAATACAAAAAACAAAACAGTTTTGAGTTTTGTAAAACACAAGAGTAAATTTGAATGCCAAATAAACATTGGAAAAAGAAAACCAAAAACCTATTTTTTTTTTAAATGGTATACAAAGCCATATTTGTAGAAAAACTATATTATTTCTGTCTACTTGTCATCAAACAGAAATGAACAAATGGGAAAAAATGTATAATGAATTAACGGAAGAAAATATAAAGGCAGAAAATCATATAAATGTATAAATAAAAGTACCTCAATAAAGCCTGAAACAATAGCTAAACACTTAAAAATTATTTTAGAATCGCTAAATAATTTGGGAGAATCAATACGCAAATTAAATCCCATACTCACAAAAAACCATCAGATAGAGGCACACCAAATTTTTTCGAGTGTAAGAGACAAATTAGTATCTTCACTCGCACGGTACAACATAGAAATAACAGTACCAACTACAGTTGAAGAAAACCTTCAAATTGATTTCAATACCCTCTTGTCAGAGTGCTCCTAAAGTCAGATTCCATTAACTGAAGATACTAAAACAACAGAAGTTCCAAATACGACCACCGAAATGGCACAAACAGTAGTAGATTTCATCAAAACAGCCTCATCAGTCCTACATGAGTTTGATGGTTGGTCAGAGAATTTGGACAGTTCCCTAGATGCTCTTGATATTCTTGAAAAGATAAAATGTAATCACGAAGCTCTGGCTATAACATTGATTAAAACTAAACTAACGGGCTCAGCACGAAACCTTATTAGCAATGAAAACACAATTCAGGAAATAAGGTCAAAATTGAAATCTGCTATTAAGGGTGAATCAGTAGAAGGTTTGACAGCAAAACTCCTGAACAGTCAACAACGCAGCAAAACTGCAAACCAGTATACGAGGAAATCGAAAAAATTACAAAGGCACTGGAAGCAGCTTACATATCTGATGGATTAAACCCAGACTTAGCAAACAGATATTCTACACAAACATCAGTCAAAGCTATGTGCAAGAACTGTTCCAACGATAAAGTCAAGATGATAATGCAAGCCGGAACGTTCACATCAATGAACGATGCCATTGCCAAATTCACTAATAGTTGTACGGAAATAACAGGCAGCTCAAATACAATTATGAGCATAAGGCAACAAAACCAATATCGTGGTGGCTTCCGTGGAGGTTACAGAAATAACAAATACGCAAATTATCGGAATAGAAGATTTAGACCACAAAACCGATTCAACAACTTTAGACAAAATAATAATTCTGGAAGTGGACGAACCGGTATTCCTCAAAACAGAAATAGAAATTTCAAGCAAACACGAAATAATACTGGCAATGTACGTAATTGCAACCAGCAGGAAAACCAATATACTGCATCTCAACATTAGATAACAACAAAGTGTGTCCTCCTCCAAATGACAAATACACCCACTGTCAATACAATTTCAATACCCCCTAGATCAGAAGTAATTCGACAAATTAATATAAAATCCGACAACTCGGAACATTTTATTCCACATCAACAAATAAATAAAGAAGTTTTCATTGCCAATACAATAGCAAACAAATGTCAAACTTTCGTTAGAATCATAAACACTACTGACAAAATCGCAGTAATTCAAAACTGCGATATAAAAACAAGAAACCTTAATGATTATGTACTAATAAAAAGCAGTATAAAAAATAACTCTAATAACAAAGAAAAATTAGAAAGACGTAGTAAAAACTTTCCCCAATTTGCTAGCGAACAATTAAATTCACTATGCTCAGAATACATAGATATATTCACAGTAGAAACAGAACCCATAAGATGATAACCCCGTCTACATTAAAAATTACAGATTGCCGCAAGCACACAATTTTGAATTAAATAATCAAATAAACAAATTACTACATTAAAAATTACAGATTGCCGCAAGCACACAAAAATGAATTAAATAATCAAGTAAACACTTTACTTAAAGATGACATTGTAGAACCTTCAATGCCCGAATACAATAGCCCAATCCTATTAGTACCAAAGAAATGTTTACCCGGTAACAAGGATAAAAGATGTAGACTAGTCATTGACTACAAACAATTAAATAAAAAAATAACTGCAGATAAGTTCCCACTCCCGGGAATTGATGACATTTTGGATCAAATGGGATGAGCAAAATACTTTTCATGTTTGGATCTAATGTCAGGCTTTCATCAAATAGAACTAGAACAAAATTCTAGAGTATTTACTTCATTTACGGCAGATAATGGCACTTGCCGTTTCAAACGACTCCCCTATGGCTTGAAAATTGCACCAAACTCAATCCAAAGAATGATGGCCTTAGCATTCGCAGGGCTGAAACCCTCACAAGCATTCTTATATATGGACGACCTGGAAGTGTTAGGATGCTCCGAAAAGCATATGTTAACAAATTTAAGGGATGTATTTCCAACTTGCAGGAAATATAATTTAAAATTACACCCACCCCGATAAGTGCGTATTCTTTAGTCAGGAGGTTAATTTACTTAGGACATAAATGCACTAGCAAAGGAATCCTAACCGACCCAAATAACTTTGAAACTGTTCAGAACTACCCAACACCCAAAAGAGCTGATGAAGTCAAACGGTTCATTGCTTTTTGAAACTACTACAGAGGATTCAATCCAAATTTCGCAGAATACTCTAGAGTTTTAACACGACTTTGCAGAAAGAACGCTTCCTTCGATTGGACGCAGGAATGTGAAAGATCTTTTGATTACTTGAGGAAAGCACTGCTTAGTCCAAATATCTTACAATACCCCGATTTCAATAAAGAATTTTGTATATCAACAGGCGCTAGTGGCTATGCTTGCGGCGCCGTCCTTAGCCAAGAATATGAGGGAAAACATTTACCAATTGCCTATGCATCAAGATCTTTTACAAAGGGAGAGATAAATAAAGCGACAATTGAAAAAGAGTTAGCAGCCATTCACTGGCCTATCAGTTACTTCAGACCATACGTATATGGTAGAAAATTTCTGAATAAAACTGGCCATTGACCTTTAACATACCTGTTTTCAATGAAAAATCCTTCATCAAAATTAACTAGAGTAAGATTGGATTTAGAGGAATATGACTTTGAGGTGGAGTACATAGCTGGAAAAGAAAATTACGTAGCCGACGCATTATCCAGAATAAATGTTAGGAATCTAAAAGACATGTCAGCATGTAAAATACTAAAAGTCACTACAAGATCCGAGACCAAAAAACCAGCCAGCAATAATATAAATGAAGAAAATAAAAGTCACATAGAAAACCCTATAATATATGAAGCGCTAAATAAATTTCAAGTAAAAAGACATGTCGAGCTCGTTTTCGATCCCCCGAAATTATATTTCAAAAAGGGAAAGAAAATTTGTTGCACAATAGACACAAGTAACCTAATTGATAAGGACAACATTGACTTAGGAAAATTCTTTATCGGGCTTACAAAAGAAGCCGGCAATTTAAGCCTTGTAAAGATACAGTTGTTCTTAGGGGACACATTGTTTAAAGATAATTATTCCCGAGTAAGCAAATTGAAGGAAATAGGTACCAAAATTCTCAAAAACCTAACAACAGCGCTAACGCCAGAGGTTAGGAATGTGACAAATCCCGCGGAAATTAAAGAAATTCTTCACAAATAGCATGAGGATCCTATATGTGGTGGCCACACAGGAATAAATCGCATGACAGATAAGATCAAGCAAAAATACAGCTGAAAAAATATGAGAAGTGACATGAAAACCTATATAAAAATTGCATTCACTTATGAGGTGGGTTTTGTCTAAGGCTGGGGTAACGCTCAGTCAATCCAGAGTCAAGTAAAGGTCCCACAAACCCGTACTGAATAAATACACTATATTTATGTGTTACGAACACATGCACACACGGCTGGAGATATTAGGCGGGCAGCAGCTTTCCGTCGCAAGATGGTGAGGGGGCGGAGTGGCGAATAACGGTGGTTGGAGTAGAGGAGGTTCGGTAGGGCGGTTGAACGGTCGGGTAACGGACGGACTGGTACGGCGGCGCGGAAGCAGCGGCGGGATAGAAGCAGCGGCTTGACGGCGGTAGGATGGCGGGCGGCCAACGGTCGTCGTAGCAGCGGGGGGGACGGATGCATCGGCTTAACGGCGGTAGGGTGGCGAACGGCCAACGGTCGTCGTAGCAGCGGCGGGACGAATGCAGCGGCTTAACGGCGGTAGGATGGCAGGCGGCCAACGGTCGTCGTAGCGGCGGCGTGACGGATGCAGCAGCTTAACGGCGGTAGGATGGCGAACGGCCAATGGTCGTCGTAGCAACGGCGGGACGGATGCAGCGGCTTAACGGCGGTAGGGTGGCGAACGGCCAACGGTCGTCGTAGCAGCGGCGGGACGAATGCAGCGGCTTAAAGGCGGTAGGATGGCAGACGGCCAACGGTCGTCGTAGCAGCGGCGTGACGGATGCAACAGCGGTGGGCTATGCATCGCGTACCAGGGCCGGGGTGAGAGGGGAGACAGGCTGGCGACGGGGTTTACCTGGACAGCGGCTGCGTGTTCCGGGCGGGATAGGAGGGCGTACCAGGGGGCTTGTGTTGGTCGGTCGGCTTCGGCAGGTTTGGGCTGATCGAACGTCTTCGGCAGGCTCGGTAATCGGCGGGGTCAGTCACCTGCGGGAGAAACTGCGAGGACTCGGTTAGTGCTGGTTTCACCGCTGGACACCCCCGCCTCCCTACTTGCACGCTAATAGAAGGTGCGTAAGGGGGGCGGGGCTGTCCCAGCCGAGACACCGTGGGTCGATCCGTGCGCGGAGGGGAAGTGCACCTTAACGGCACAGGGATAGCCCCTGTGCGCACGCATCGGCTCACGGCTGAAACCAGAGCTATGGAGAGGGGTCGTGCGGTCGTTCTGGCAGCGGGTCATTGCTTACCAGACCAGGGCGACGGAGGGAAAAGTAGCCCGAAGACACCACTCTCGTCGTCCTGGTGCAGCAAGGGTTGACTCACGCCACGGCCGCACCCTCTTCTCCCTAGCTAACTAGTGGGAGTGGTCCCACCGCTCCGGCCAGCCTATTAAACTAAAGCTGGGGGGGAGGGGTGCTTTGGGTCATTGAGGCAGCGGCCCGCTCAACACAAGGGTGGGCGACGGAGAGAAAAGTAGTCCGAAGACACCCCTCTCGTCGTCCAGCCCTAGTGGAGGGTGACCCGCGCCATGACGGCGCCCCTGCCACGCAACCCGAGCTGAGGGGGAAGGGGGCATGTGGTCATTGAAGCAGCGGGCCGCTCAAGCACCAGGGTGGGCGACGGTGGGAAAAATAGTCCGAAGACACCGCTCTCGTCGTCCAGCCCTGGTGGTGGGTGACCCGCGCCATGACGGCGCCCCTGCCACGCAACCCGAGCTGAGGGGAAAGGGGGTTTGAGGTCATTGACGCAGCGGGCCGCTCAAGCACCAAGGTAGACGACGGAGGGAAAAATAGTCCGAAGACACCGATCTCGTCGTCCAGGCCTGGTGGAGGGTGACCCGCGCCATGACAGCGCCCCTTCCACTCAGCTGGCTAGCCGGAGTGGTTATTTTGTCTTTAACAAGACAACCACTCCCGCTGGCTCACCTGCGAGGACTGAATTGCAAAAATGCAAATTCGATGTTTATATGGGTGGTGCCGCAAACTGGTTGAGAAGACAACGCACCATTATTGTGCTTTTCATTGGTTTGCTATCAGTGGTTGTTGACTATGCTATACAAGTGGTTTTTGGCTATGCTATAGAAACTGGTTGAGAAGTCAACGCACCATTATTGTGCTTTTTCATTGGTTTGCTATTAGTGGTTGTTGAATATGCTATACAAGCATAAGTACAAGGAGGTTCAGGTTTAAGTGAATAAGGAAATACAGGGGGTGTTTACGTTATTGTAACGCTACGTTACACACTGTAAGAAAAAAAAGATAACAGTTAAGAGCCAATGGCTATAACGGAGACACCTCCGAAAGGATTTGACATAGTACAAATTGATACAGTTGGACCATTACCAAAATCAATTCATGGAAATGAATATGCAGTTACTATCGTTTGTGATTTAAGTAAGTAAGCAGTTTCAGTACAAAGTAAACACGCAGTGGCGGTTGCTAAAGCCGTATTCGAGCATTTCATTCTGATTTATGGTTATATGAAAACAATTATGGCGGACATGGGAACCGAATACAAAAATAACTTATTTGAGGAATTATGTAAACTTCTCAAGATTGAGCATACAACTTCAACACCATACCACCATCAAACTTTAGGAACTGTTGAACACAGCCCGTGTGATTCGTGGTTCGAATCTCGGTGAAACCTGTGATAACATTACCAAATTGCTTGAGGATGAATTCGTGGCGGTTTTCGAAATGGTACCATCGCAATATGCCAGTAAATATTCCTTTCTTTCTTTTCAGTTTCTCTTAGAAAAAACATAATAATTGAATATTCAGTTATTATAAGCCCGTGTTAAGCTCATGAATTCTTAAATAATACGTATAAATTGAACACACCATTAAACATACAAGCAGTCACGGAACGTTTAATGAATATGTACGTTCTTATATACCTAGTGACAAAGACGATTGCGATGAGTACCTCAGCTATTTCACATATTGTTACAACACAACACCATCTAATGTACATTAATATTGTCCTTTCAAGCTCGTATTCGGGAAAAAGCCACAAACTTACGAATTTCTAAAAGAAAATACAATCAGCCTAATCTATAATAATGAGGCTTACGACAAAGAAATTAAATATAGACTACAAATAGCACAACAAAGAGCTATGAAATTAGTTCAGGAAGCTGAAATAACACAAAAATTAAATTACGATAGAAGTAGACATAGTATAAAAATAGACATAGGAAGCCTAGTATTAGTTAAAGATGACACAGGTCATAAGTTAGATAATAAATTTAAGGGCCCATATAGAGTAACAAACATAGATAAGGAAAATGATTGTACGCTAATTTCTCATAAAATAGTAATAACAGTGGCACAAAAGAAAAAGAATTAATAATACATATAAATAGGCTTAAACTAGCATAAATCTAAAAATAGTAAATTAATTTAACCTAATAACAATGTCACTCGCTCGAATTAATAAAATCATTCCACTTTACTCATAATATCCATTAAGTACTCATAAGATAATATGAAGAACAATTTTAAACAAATCAAAAAGGAACATAAAGAATACATAAACATATAAAGTTACGTCATAAATCAACAAAATAACTATGCAAACACAACCGGATACAAAAGTTAATTATGCTACTCGAGTAGCCATCCATGATAGGTGCACAAATCATGCATGACTACTCTTTCAAAGGTGGATGGTGTTAGTGTTGGGAACTATCGAATGAATTCAACTACCGATAGTTAGTTACTGAATGATTTTAACTATCGAACGAATTTTTTCATTCATTCATTCATTCATTTAATTTGTTCTTTAGCTTGCCAGAAGCCAAAAGAACAATTTCTGGATTGTTTTAGTTACCCCTCGGGGTAGCTAAAGAACAAACCTATATAAGACAAAAAACGTCGTGTTCCAATGAAACGTGATCCAGATACGGCTAGAGATTTAACATGCAAATGCGACAGCAATGTGAACCATATTGATCAATTTGTTGTTGCATTTGTATGTTAAATTTCTATCCGTATCTGGATCACGCTACATTGAAACGTAACAAAAACGTTAAATATGACTAAAATGGTGTAAATTGTGCTTCAAGTAAATAATGAAAATATTCAATTTAAATGCCTTTGTTACATGTTATGCAAAGCGCATGAATGATATGCAAATGGCCTTGGTTCGCAACCCACAGAGTTTTTTGGTCTCCCCAAACCTGTGGGGTTATAAAAGAAACATAAAACAAATATTTCAAGCACTTAAATACTAAAAGTCGCTATAGTTGTTCTAGCCAAAATCGGATAGTGCATGAGGGTCTATATTAAATTTTCGCCGCAGAGATGGCAACTGATTGTGTTATTAAACCCCTAAAAAAATTGATTGTAAAGTAAATAATACAAGTATGTACATCGAGTTTACCTTCAATGTATAAATTGCTGTTCAAAAGTATTATCATATCCAGTTTATCTCCTTTAAGTCGGTTTCTCCTGTCGTTAATTATTTGCCCTGCTTTCGAGAAAACTCGTTCTGACGGAACCGATGTTTCGGGCATACATAAATATTTTTTCGAAAGCATATATAGTTCCGGAAATGTTGACTGGCTACGATTCTAATAATCTAGGGGATTATTTGAGCGATCAACAAAATTTTGCCTTAGATATTGCTCCAACTGAATATTTGCATTGACATTGGGCGCGTTTTGACAAATTGTTTTTGCTTCAGCAACTTTTTCATCGCGAAGGTCCCAGAGAGATACTTCGCTTTTATCGACCGATACTTCTCTTGGGGTGTTGGTAGAAACACTTGTGTTTTGTTGCCGTATTAGGGAAGTTACTTCTTCCACTAGCCATTTTGTTGTATTATTTGCATTAATTTCATTACCGAACGCAATTTTTTTAAACCAAGGATCTAGGAATGATGATTTGGCGAACATTTTGTCAGACTCCAACTGCCCTAATCGTCTCCAGACTACCTCTAACAATCTGCTCTTCAAACTTTCTCCCTCTACAGTTTTCATTTTGCGATTTCGTACTGCGTATTGAAGACCTCTGATTAGGGGCACTACCAGTGACATCGTGGGATAATTTTCTCCTGACAATTCGGTTGTCATGGGCTCTACGGGCTTGAAAAGATTAGTGTAGTCCAACAATGTTTCCCATTCTGATGAATTGAGGAAATCAGGTGCATTTGGTAAAGAAGTTATTATGGCAGAGAGTGGTTCTTTTACCAAGCATATGCGCTCCATCATTATAAGGGTGGAATTCCACCGGATAGGGACATCTTGTTTTAACCTCAGTTCAGTAACGCCCATTTGCTTTTGCATATTTTTTAATTTTTCCGTCGCTTGAGAACTATGGTTAAAGTAAGTGACTATGGCACGACACTTGTTTATGAGCACAGTAACTTGTGGAACAGCTTTGACGGCATCAATTACACATAAATTTAATGTATGCGCTACACATGGGAGGTGGTGCTTCTGTAGCATTTCAATTATATCCTTTTTAATATTAGCCCCGTTATCACTTACTACAGTAACTATTTTGTCAAAAACGGAACACTCATCAAATATTAACTTCAATTCTGTAGCTATATTTTGGGAGGTATGATTTCCTAAGATTTCCTTTGTTGATAAAACTGCAGAAATCATTTTGTTATCCCGAACGAAATGACTAGTAACTGACAAAAAAGATTTTTGACTGTCAGAAGTCCACATATCAGTTGTAACTGAAATATGTGTTACAATGTTGAGCAAGTCATGCAGTTTCTTTCTTACTTCATTGTATTTAAAAGGTAGCATTGTATTTGATAAAACTTTTCTGTTTGGCAAGGAATATAATGGCTGAAGCTTTTTTGTATATTCTACAAATCCTAAATTGTCAACGATGGAAAGCGGCTGCAAGTCTTTTTTTATCATCTTTAAAAGAGATTCATCAATATTATTTTTTTCTTGCTCTGAGAGCTCAGAACGTGTGCTGGTAACAAATAATTTTGTTTGAACAGTCCTTCTCAAACATCCACTATTGGAAATGTCTTCGGTATGTACTGTTAACGAACTGCGCGCTGCACTCCCTGCAGTAGTTGACGAAAGAGAAGTGGAACTACGTTCCTCTTCTGAAATTACTGGCGCTATTTCTCCTGAAGTTAGGTTCCTATGTTCTGAGGAAGACGGATGCTTACGGCGTAGATGGCCATTTAAATTTGATGTGTTGCCAGAAAATTAAAAAATTTTTTTGCATATATGGCATTTAACTTCATTGCCATTTTTGGTAAAAAAACTCCCAAACAGAAGATCTCTTCAATCCAGGCCGCATTATAAATATCTACACAAATTAAATCGTTAAAATCACTTCCTCAGTTAAAAATATTTAACAATTACCACGCTTAAAACGTTTGTCAATTAGGTTGACGTATGCTAAATTTATTTTAATATCTTTTTAACACTGATATATGCACAGCAAAAATTTAAATAGAACGAATGATTCGAAGAAATAGTAATAAGCGAATCATTCATACCAAAAACTAGTAGTTCGATAAAATATTTATGAACGAATCATTCATACATAAAACTAGTAACTCGAAAAAATAGTAGTGAACGAATCATTCATGCCTAAAACTAGTAATTCGAAAAAATAGTAATGAACGAATCATTCATACCTAAAACTAGTAACTCGAAAAAATAGTAGTGAACGAATCATTCATACCTAAAACTAGTAATTCGAAAAAATAGTAATGAACGAATTTCAAATGACTATCGAATGAATGAAAATTAGTGAACTATCGAATAACTCGATAGTTTTCATTCGATAGTTCCCAACACTAGATGGTGTAGCATTCACTCAATAAGTTATTCATTCATTTGTACAAAAAAATTTTTGACCAATTTTGGAATATCTTAAAATGCATTGACTCTTTCATTCTTATTAATACATTTGTACATACATATATTTTGGCTCGCTTTCGCACGGGCTGAGATTTATTGATATATTCATTCATTTGTACACACATATTTTCACACGCCACGGTAACTATGCCGTGCTTCGTCGAGTAACTTGAGCCTTATTATATTACTGTTTAAAGCTGACCAAATGCTCGCCACGAGCCTTTACCTACATACAAATTATTCCCACAATTTATTTATGCTAGCATTGCATTTCCCACAGCTAATTTTATTTATGCTTAGAATGCAGTTCCCAGGAAACTGAAAGTATATGTATGTAATACACTTAGTTTGTAAGTATTAGTGTAAGTAGGTGTTTTAGCTTATAGAAATTTTGTATAAAAGAAACGACTTTTTAATAAAGAAGAGAATTCAATGTTTGACTACAATTCCAACAACACACTATCTGAAACATTATTTATTATAAAGCTTTCTTTTCGAAATTTTTTATAAGTTTGCATTTATAAGCTTCAAAGCAACGAGCCGCTTCGATTATTTCACGCTTATTTCTAAACAATTGGTAAACAAAAAATCAACGGTATGTAAGCTTAGTGTTTGTTTGAGAAAACTTTTTATAAATTTACATTACGTTTACTTTGCTTGTTGGGTATTGATGAATTCCATCAACAAAAATTTTTCCCATATCAACTAAATGATTTTTGGACTAAGAGCTGAAAATAAAATTAGCACAGAATATTCACAATTTTTTATTGTTACTTTTAACAGCCACATATTTTTTCAAATAATCTTTTCTAGTTATGTGGTAACCTTTTAGTACATTTCTGATATATATAATAATGATTATAAATTTTAAGTATTCAATATAGAAGGTTCGGATATCAAAGATCGGCTTTTCTTGGTTTTTTCGCTGCAAATTTTTTTATAATAATATCAAAATTTAACTTTCTTGCCAAAACGGTTTCAGCACAAAACGTGGCAAGTCCTAAAACTCGCTCTTTAGATGAACACGATCTATGGAAGTTTTGACTCTTGAAAGGACGCTGAAGGAACGTTCTGCACTAGCAACAGTGACAGGTATAGTGCAAAAGATAATTGTATACAGATTTTTAACATAGATGGCATTTAGCAATTCCAATGGTGACAGACCTTTATCAAAATTTGCTTCGTAAATGTATTTCAAGTGAATTACTTCGCATTCTAAGATTTGATAAACGTCGGACTTGTATTTTTCGGCAAATTTTGCTGCACTCGCCCGAACCGTAGTTTCATCCATGTCTTCAAATTGCCACAAAAAGGAAAAAGTGTTGTTCAAATTCTCATAGCTGCAAATCGTTCAGTAATGCCAGTGGTTAACGAATCAACGATCACCAAGAATGTATTGTTTTTAAAATCAGACTCTGGATCATACGTATCTAATTTCGATTATCTTCAAAACGTGTTTTGGGTTTCCTCTTACGAATGTCCTGAAACTTTGGCGAGATGTTCAATTGTTTAATTGTTTTGCATTCATTTTAAATAGTTTCCCATTGGTTCCTGATCAACTTCAAATCACCCAATAAGGCATCTAGATGTCGGACCTCAACATCTATGGTGGCGTCTCTAGCTTGGAGTACGACGTTTCTTTCATTAATTGTTGTAAGTATTGTAACGAATTTACTGAAATTCCTCTTATTTGCAACCTTCTACTAACGTTCGAATTACTAAACTGTTGAATAAAAAACACCACTATTCAATAATGCAAAATGGCCTTTATTAAAGTACTTCACAATTAACACTTATACTTTGCAACTGATAACTTGATTAAATCAGACTGATTGTCGTGCCTCTACTGTTGCTGCCTTTTATACTCTGTGATTTCTCGTTCACATACTTCTAGGCGCTTCCATTTCTAGAATTTACTAGTTAGTTATCAGCTATAAAATTACTACGTTTATAGCTTCTCATATGCGCGTGTATATGTGAGTGATACTTGCACAATTATAACTACCTACTTTGGGGAGCATCTCAGATAAGATATATGCATGTTTTTGTGCGTCTCTTCTCCGCTGCGTGTACGTAAATATATGTAGACATAATGATTTAATTATTGATGTGCATACAAGTCACTGCTTAGCATCGGCTCAAAGATGATAGTACCCTTAGTGTTGCTGATATTCGTCACACTGCCCTCCACCTAAGTCTGATCGTCCCAGACAAATCTCTCGATCTAAACGCTGCCAGCCTTTCCAAATGAACCACTCTCATTTTGGTTCGTAGTTTGCCAATGGTTTGTATGCGGTACACTACATCGTTGATCCGTTTTACAACTTTGTATGGGCCTTCCCAATTACACTGCAATTTCGGGGACAAACCTTTTTTTCGTTGTGGGTTGTATAACAGCACAAAATCTCCTTCCTGAAATCCTTCAGAATTAATTGCTTTATCGTATCTGGCTTTCATCTTGTCACTCATAATCTTTGCCCGTTTCCTTACCAGATTGTGTATCTCTCTCAGCTCTTCTTCCAAGACACCAGTGGATTTCTTGACATTTCTCTCCGCATCGGCATCTAGTCCATACTTCAAATCCGCCGGCAGTCGAAGGTCATTGCCAAGAATTACCTTTGCGGGAGTTTGGCCCGTTGTCTCATGTACTGCCGATCGGTAGGCCATCAATAATAATGATATGTGTATATCCCAGTCCTTATGGTACTTGTCTACTACTTTCCTTATATGCTCCTACAATGTTCTATTGAAATGTTCCACCATACCATCGGACTGAGGATGCAATGCAGTTGTCCGTGTTTTCCGAATGCCCAACTTCTTGCACATTTCTTGGAACACAGCTGATTAAAAATTCCTGCCTTGGTCAGAATATAACTCCATTGGTACCCCATACCTTGCAATCCAATCATTTGTAACCACTTCTGCTACTGTTTCTGCTTCTTGGTTTGGGATTGCGTATACCCCTGGCTACTGAAATAATCCATAACTACCAGTACTTATTTGTTTCCGCGTTGCTAGTAGGAAATGGACCTGCGACATCAATGGGGATCCTTTCAGATGGTGCACCTGAAATATACTGCTTCATCTGGCCATGACTTCGTGTTTTGGGCCCTTTCGTTCTGTTGCAAACCTCGCAGTTGGCAATCCACTTGGTGACCGACTGACGGCAACCAACCCAATAGAATCTCTGTTTAATTTTCTCGAGCGTCTTCGTGATTCCAAGATGACCTCCACCTGGACCATTATGCAGCTCACTGAGCACGTCAGGAATCCTCTTTCTGGGAACAACTATCAGTTTGTTCTTGTATTGACCTTCCTCACTCTCCCATACTCGATGAAGGCAACCAGATATCAATTTTAAACTGTTCCACTGTCCCCAATATGACTTCGCAATGGGACTCTCTGCTGACATCTCCTCTCTGTTTGGTCTTTCGTTTCGTTCGAGCCCTTGCATAACATGTGACAGATCTGTACCTTCTAGCTGACTCCCATTCATCCGCACACGTTATAGTCATTAGCCGGACATCTGCAATGTCTTCTTTGGCCTCGGCCTTTGAACAGTGCTTGCATTCCAAACTACATGGTCTTCGTCACATTACATCGGCATTCCCATGGGTACTACCTTTCCGATGATCAATGGAAAAGTCATAGCTTTGTAGCCGCGCGATCCACCGTGCCAATTGTCCTTCTAGATTACGGAACTGCAGAAGCCATTTCAACGCTGCGTGATCTGTCCTGACGCGGAATCGCTGGCCGTTGAAGTATTTGTGAAAATTTTTAATGCACTCTACCAGTGCCGGCATTTCTCTCCGTGTAACGCAATAGTTCCTCTCTAGTTTTCCAATCGAACGGCGGTAATATGCAACTAACTTCTCCTGTCCATCGACCAATTGTGATAAAACGCCTCCTATAGCATATCCACAAGCATCTGTATCTAGAATAAATGTTGCTCCTGGAATCGGATATGCCAACATTGGGGCAGTGCACAAACGCTCTTTCAATGTTAGAAAAGCCACTTCTTGCTCTTTCTTCTATTCAAAAGCTTTATTATTTCTTGTAAGCTCATGGAGGATATGGGCTATGCTGGAAAAGTTTGGTACAAATCGGCGGTAATATGTGCACAGCCCAAGGAAACTTCTCAATACATGTAGGTTCTGTGAACTTGGCCAATCCTTTACAGCCTCTATCTTTTCGTTCGCAGTGCGAATGCCCTCTTTCGTTACCTCGTGACCCAAATAATTCACTTCCCTTTTAAACTCCGCACACCAGCGCCAGCTATTCTCTGGAAAACTTCCTCCAAGTTCTTAAGATGTTCATCAAAGTTCTTGCCCAATACGATGATGTCGTCCAGGTACACCAAGCATGTTTTCCAATATAGTCCTTTCAACACCTGATCCTTGAGTCTCTCGAAAGTAGCTGGTGCATTACATAGTCCAAAGGGCATCACTGTAAATTTCCAAAGACCATCACCGACACTGAAGGCTGTTTTCTCTTTGTCTTCCTACTTCACTTCCACTTGCCAATAGCCGTTTTTCAAGTCCAGTGTGGAAAACCATTTCTTACCAGAGAGCGAGTTCAGAGTGTCGTCAATTCTTGGCAATCGGAAGCTATCCTTTTTCGTAACGTCATTCAACTTCCGGTAGTTCACACAAAACCCCATTTTTCCATCCTTCTTCCTTACAAAAACTAGCGGGTGAGCTCCATGGACTAGCTGATGGTTCGATGACGCCACTGTCGCTCATTTCTTGTACGATTTGACTCACAACTTCCCGCATCGCCAGTGGAACACTACGAAGAGCTTGACGTATCGGCCTCGCGTCTCCAGTGTCAATTTGATGTTTCACAACATTGGTGCGGCCTGGTTTGGAACCATCCTGGTCAAATATGTTTGCGTACTTTAGGAGCAGTTGTTTTTCCTTACTCTGATAGTCTTTTTATTTATTTTATTTAGTCTTCCTCTAGTCCCTCCGTCCATGCCATGATGTCATCTGAAAGATCAATATTGCTAGTTGAAACCTCTTCCTGGAGCTGTTCACAATTGATTATTACTTCAGCTTCTTGGCATCTTCCCAAAATAGCTCCTCTGGTCAGTTTGAGTGGTGACTTGAACTCATTGAGTATTCTTACCGGGATACGTCCATCTTGTTTTGTTATAGCCAGGGTTTTTCCTACAAGTACGTTGGGTGTTGATTTGTTTTCTGCTTCGACAACCCAAAATTTGTTTGTCCCACAATGTCCATCAACCTTTGCCCAGATGACTGCTTCTGATTTTGGTGGTATTTGCTGACTCTCTTCCACCAGCACCCGTTCACTGCTGTAGTCCCTCTCGTAGCCGAAATTGCGGGCACATCCATGTTCTTATATCGCATCGTCTTGCTTTTCATGTCGATCTTGATGCCTTGGTCGATTAAGAAGTCCACTCCAATTATGATTTCATCAACAATCCCTGCCACCAATAAATTCTGTACTACCGTGACGTTCCCAATTGCGACTTCACATGATGTTTCTCCTAGAATCGTGGTGTTTTCTCCAGTGGCTGTACGCAATCTTGCTCCATGCAATGGTCTTATCTTCTTGTTGACTAAATCCGCTCTCATTCAAACATTATGAGATGCACGCGTATCTACAGCCAGTAAACGTTCCTTTCCATCCACATGTCCTCCGACAGTAAGATTGTTTGACCTTCTTCCAATTTGTGAGATAGAGATTATGGGGCATTCAATTGCCGGAGCCAGCTGTTGCCCCTTGCGGCTGACTCGCTTTAGTTTAACGATTGAGTAGATTTGGAGATTTGATCACCGCCTTCAGCTCTGAGTTTACGACCACCCACATTGTTGGAACTGTTAGCGTTGGTGTTGCAATAACGCACAATGTGCCCTGCCTTTCCACACTTAAAGCATTTGACTGGATCATCCTTTTGCTGCGTACCCTTCAATGCTTCCAAAATTGTGTCTACCCACTCTGGTCTTTCTACTTCCACACGATGAGCCTTATATGCTGGTTTAATCAATAGGGAGGCAGTTTCCTGAGTCAATGCATGTGATATCGTTTCTGCGAATGTGGGTTTTGGGTTTGCATATGTCGCTCGCTTCGTTTCCACGTACCGTATGCCATTTATAAAACTCTGGATTTTTACCCTCTCGATGTATTCCACGGGTGCGTCCGCATTTGCCAAATGAGCCAACCTTTCAACATCAGAAGCAAACTCTTGCAAATTCTCTTTAGCTTTTTGGTAACGGTTTTGCAACTCAATTTGGTATATCTTTTTCCTGTGTTCGCTTCCGCATCGCCTCTATAGAGTGCTCATCAATGTTTCATAGTTGTTACGTTCGTACTCCGGGATGGTCTCTAAGATCTCAGCAGCTGATCCTTTTAAAGCCACGAACAGTGCAGCAACTTATCTTCGGCATTCCAGTTGTTCGCTGTTGACGTCGTCTCAAATTAGAGCTTAAATACCTGGAAAGGAACAGAACCGTCAAACGTTCTGGATTTTACCTTCAGAGTAGACGTTGAAGTTATTGGACGGTTCAATTGTAACTCCTGAATACGATATTTTAAAGCATCTATCTCTGCCTCCATTTTATCTTGTCCACCACTGAACCCTTCCTGGAACTGCGTTAGTTTATCTTCCATACGCCCTTCCAGTTGTGCAGAGATCTGCGATGATACCTGTGCTGAAATTTGTGTCATTTCTGATATACGTGCCTCTTGTCCTTCAATTTTGGATGTTATTTCTGACGATATTTCAGATATACGTGTATCCTTTGATTCCATTTGGGATACCATATATGTCTTCTGTTTTGACAGTTGAGTTTCCACCTTTGTTGCTATACGGTTCTCCTGGAATTCTATTTGAGATGCCATATATGTCTTCTGGGATTCCCGTTGAGATGCCATTGTCGATGCTTGTGCAGATATTGCAGCCAAAATCATGTTCAAGTCTGTGCTCGTAACTGTCTGCGATGTTTCGTTTTTCTCTTCAATTTTTGTTGTTTATTCTTCCACATCAGAATAAAAGACATACTCGTCCACATTAATTCCTTCCAACTCCATTACCTCTCGTAGCCGTGCTTGAAGTTCGATCTTATTGCCGTTTGTATTCAATCCACGGCTCTTTAACTCCTTCTACTAACGTTCGAATAACAAAACTGTTGAATAAATAACTCCACTATTCAATAATGCAAAATGGCTTTTATTAAAGTACTTCACAATTAACACTTATACTTTGCAACTGATAGCTTGCTTAAATCAGACTGATTGTCGTGCCTCTATTGTTGCTGCCTTTTATATTCTGTGATTTCTCGTTCGCATACCTCTACGCGCTTCCATTTATAGAATTTACTAGTTAGTTATCAGCTATAAAATTACTACGTTTATAGCTTCGCATATGCGCGTGTATATGTGAGTGATACTTGCACAATTATAACTTCCTACTTTGGGAGCATCTCAGATAAGATATATGCATGTGTTTGTGCGTCTCTTCTCCACTGCGTGTACGTATATATATGTAGACATAATGATTTATTTATTGATGTGCATACAAGTCACTGCTTAGCATCGGCTTAGAGATGATAGTATCCCTTAGTGTTGCTGATATTCGTCACAGTATTTTCAACCAAATTGAGGACAGCATGGTGTATTCGAACTTGTTGATGTACATGAGAATGCCGGTAATATCTCCGTACGCTTGTGCAGTCAAATTTAGCTTAAGTAATGCGTTTATTGCTTGTGTTAATCCTGGAACATAGTTTGCGAATGGTCTGATTGCCTCAATTCTAGCCGACCACCTAGTGTCTGAAAGACTGTGAAAGAGCTCGGTACTTTTTTTTCTCTTTTTGAGGATGTCGCATCGTTGTGAACTGCTGCAGAATATAGTAAAACAGGTTTTTGCAGCTCCGAAGAAAGTAATACAATTTTTTCTAATATCAATAACAAAAAGCAAAGTAATTGCAGCCGTACAACACTATGCAGCATCAACACCACATAAATTGGGATAGTGGATTGCACAGGGCGAGTAATCAGCATTCGAATTTTTGTCGAGAATGTGACGTTGTGCGCCGTTGTAAGCTCCTTTCATATTGGCGCCGTTCTCGTACTCTTGTGCAACACAATCTTTTAATGGGATTTCATGTTTACCTAGAGTATGGCAAATTAAATCAGCGATTTCCTGACCAGTTTTTTGGTTATATTTAGAGCTTACGATTTCCCGAACTTGTTCGAAAAGAGATTTTTCACGGGTCTCGCCTTCTTGCGAGATTCTCGAGTCTCGAGCTACTCGTAAGGCTCGCGAGTTTCTCAACATTAAATTTAATCGATTCATTGGCTGTTTATATAGAGCTTACGATTTCTTCTGGAGCACAAGCGAAAATGTCCACAAAACCACAAGTAAACAAGTAAAGGCTCCATTACTGATACTTAGCAAAGACTTCACTTGGCTTGCGAACTGTCACTTACAGTTCTGTTAAATTAACATTGCATGTTACTGATTACTCAAAACTTAACTTGACTTAGAAGTCTGTTGAATTTTGATTTTCTATGTTAGTTCTAAGTGACGTTTACATTTTGAGATGCCATTTGTTTGTTTCCATTTCATTTTGACATTTTGTCATACAACTTGACATTTATTTAAAAATAAATTTCAACGCTGATTATGATGCCAGATTTTATGCGCCAAGTGGAGTATAATCGTGGCTAAGTTGCCAAGTTTACGCCAAGTCAAGTCAAGTCTATGCTAAGTATCAGTAATGGAGCCTTAAGGAAGGCTAAGTTCGGGTGTAACCGAACATTACATACTTAGTTGAGAGCTGTGGAGCAAAGTAAGGGAAAATCACCATGTTGTAAAAAGAACCTAGGGTACCCCTGGAATGTTTTTGTATGACATGTGTATCAAATGGAATGTATTAAAGAGTATTTTAAGAGGAAGTGGGCCATAGTTCTATAGATGGACGCCATTTAGGGATATCGCCATAAAGGTGGACCAGGCCTGACTCTAGAATTTGTTTGTACGATATGAGTATCTAATGAAAGGTGTTAATGAGTATTTTAAGAGGGCGTGGGCCTTAGTTCTATATGTGGACGCCTCTTCGAGATATCGCCATAAAGGTGGACCAGGGGTGACTCTAGAATATGTTTGTACTATATGGGTATCAAACGAAAGGTGTTAATGAGTATTTTAAAAGGGAGTGGGCCTTAGTTCTATAGGTGGACGCCTTTTCGGAATTTATTTATTTATTTATTATTTAAAGTCGACGACAAACTATGGTCGACTGCATAATATAAAAGATATATAAATATACAACTCAAAAGATAAAATTTAAGATATATCGAGATTTCAACAATGTTATATTACAAACAAAGAAATATTAATGAACATTACTATTTAATTTCAAAATATAATAATAATAAGAAATATGAGTAGAAATAAGATCTTATGCCGAAATCTTATACTGGCGGAATGCATCAGATTCCGCTCAGCATGATATCGGAATGCAGTGGATTCCAATCTCCCTGTTGGAATGCAACAAGATTCCAATCAGCATGTCATGGGAATCCGGCAGTGCTAAGAGTAGTGTAATGAGGATACGCCATCACAAGGCATAAAAAAGTAACATGACCTGTGTTGTTGGAATGCACCGGATTCCAATCAGCTCGATGCCTGACCCATAAGATTATACTGCCGGAATGCATACGATTCCGGTCAGTGACTCATGAAAAAGCATGTTTTTTACGTTGTTGGAATGCACCAGATTCCAATCAACACAGTACTGTCTTGTTCCTTCTTAATGATACATGTTGATAAATGTTCCTCCATCCTTAAGCGAAATAGTTCCTGTTTTTTATCGAAGGAATAAAATGCCGGCAAATTAAATTAGCTTGTATCTCTTAAATTAGACAGGCAAGTATTGCATTACGTATAGTGGCAAAAGTACATTCAAGACTGATGCAGCTATATAAGGAATGTCGTTATAAAAGTGGACCAGGGTTGACTCTAGAATGCGTTTGTATGAAAGGTGTTAATAAGTGTTTTAAAAAGGAGTGGGCCTTAGTTCTATGGGTGGACGCCTTTTCGGGATATCGCCATAAACGTGGAACAGGGGTGACTCTAGAATGCGTTTGTACAATATGGGTATCAAATGAAAGGTGTTAATGAGTATTTTATAAAGGAGTGGGCCTTAGTTCTATATGTGGACGCCTTTTCGAGATATCGCCATAAACGTGGACCAGGGGTGACTCTAGAATGTGTTTGTACGAAATGGGTATCAAATTAAAGGTATTAATGAGGGTTTTAAAAGGGAGTGGCCCTTAGTTGTATATGTGAAGGCGTTTTCGAGATATCGACAAAAATGTGGACCAGGGTGATCCAGAACAACATCTGTCGGATACCGCTAATTTATTTATATATGTAATACCACGAACAGTATTCCTTCCAAGATTCCAACGGCTTTTGATTTCGCCCTGCAAAACTTTTTCATTTTCTTCTACTTAATATGGTAGGTTTCATACCCATTTTACCAAGTTTTTTTCTAAAGTTATATTTAGCGTCAATAGACCAATACAATTACCATGTTTCATCCCTTTTTTCGTATTTGGTATATAACTATGGAAATTTTTTCAATTTTCGTGATTTTCGATATCGAAAAAGTGGGCGTGGTCATAGTCGGATTTCGGCCATTTTTTACACCAATACAAAGTGAGTTCAGATATGTACGTGAACTGAGTTTAGTAAATATATATATCGATTTTTGCTCAATTTATCGTGTTAACGGCCGAGCGGAAGCACAGACGGTCGACTGTGTATAAAAACTGGGCGTGGCTTCAACCGATTACGCCCTTTTTCACAGAAAACAGTTATCGTTCTAGAATCTAAGCCTCTACCAAATTTCAAATGGATTGGTAAATTTTTGTTCGACTTATGGCATTAAAAGTATCCTAGACAAATTAAATGAAAAAGGGCGGAGCCACGCATATTTTGAAATATTCCTTTATTTTTGTATTTTGTTGCAACATATCATTAATGGAGTTGAATGTTGACATAATTTACTTATATACTGTAAAGATATTAACTTTTCTTTTAAAATTTGAATTTAAAAAAAAAAATTTTTAAAAGTGGGCATGGTCGTTCTCCGATTTTGCTAATTTTTATTAAGCAGACATATAGTAATAAGGGTAACGTTCCTGCCAAATTTTATCATGATATCTTCAACGACTGCCAAATTACAGATTGCAAAACTTCTAAATTACCTTCTTTTAAAAAAGGGGCGGTGCCACGCCCATTGTCCAAAATTTTACTAGTTTTCTATTCTGCGTCATAAGTTCAACTCACCTACCAAGTTTCATCGCTTAATCGGTATTTGGTAATGAATTATCGCACTTTTTCGATTTTTCGAAATTTTCGATATCGAAAAAGTGGGCGTGGTTATTATCCGATATCGTTCATTTTAAATAGCGATCTGAGATGAGTGCCCAGGAACCTTCATACCAAATTTCATCAAGATACCTCAAAATTTACTCAAGTTATCGTGTTAACGGACAGACGGACGGACGGACGGACGGACATGGCTCAATCGAATTTTTTTTCGATACTGAAGATTTTGATATATGGAAGTCTATATCTATCTCGATTCCTTTATACCTGTACAACCAACCGTTATCCAATCAAAGTTAATATACTCTGTGAGCTCTGCTCAACTGAGTATAAAAACAGCGAAATGTATAGGATACTGCCAGTGCAGCGACTGAATTGAAAGTCGTGAGCTCACGAGTATTTCGAGATTCAATAATGTCGCGAGAAGCCGTGTTCTCGATGTCTCGTTAAAAAAAAAAAAATATTGTGAACAAAATTATATACATGATACAAAAAATGGAGGCAGTTCCATTTAGTGTGACATTAACCACTAGACTTTTGCAGGCAAAATGTCAATTTCACTAAAAACAAACTACCAGATTGAAAAATGTTACGAACTTTTCTAATTTTGATGGATTTCATATTAACGTATACGACTAAATTACTTCCACAGTTATTCAAATAAAAAAGAAAAAAAAAAAAAAAATGAGCCGCATGCGTTGGAAATATTTTAATACGAAATATCAGCCAGAATGTTTTTAATAAGTTTTTCGAGCTCCCGAAAATTGCTTTGCTGGAAGAAGCATGGATCGCAGTATACAAAGCAAAGGAATATAGCCTTCTTAAGTGTCCGGACGTGCCCAAAGGAAGTCGCTATATACCGACACCGAAATTCCTAAAGAGTGCAACATACTTGAACGCAATTTTTATGAAATTTAATGGTGATAAATTGGCTACAAGTCCACTTTTTTTTATTTATTGTATAATTCAAGCGTAGCGCCTGAGGAGGGAATTATAAAATAATTTTTTAGGGAGAACATTGCCCTGTAGCTCTGCAGGTTAGCACTAGTTATGAGATTTATTTTGCCCGTTGTACCAGGGGTCACCTTGGGGCAAGCCCCGCCTATACATATTCTGTACCCCTTTAGCATTGACGTCCCACAAACGTAACAAATTAAACACCTACCATTCACTGCAGACTTCGGAGGTACACTTTTTCTCAACATGCCTTGAGAAATATCAACTGTAGAGGCATGATAATAGCGCCATGCTAGAACAGCAGAATTTTTCGTGTATTTTTTTCTGTCTAGGGATCAAGCTGCCCTAAAGATATGAGTCGTTAACCAATGTATGAGTCATTATCCACTATTTTTCAATAAATTGAATGTTTTACTGTATTCTCAATAGATATGTATGCACATAAATCATTGTCTCAGTTGATAATTGCGTTTTCATCCTGAACGCACAATTTCGGCTTAAAAAGTAACGATATGGCAACGCTTCTAAAAAAACAACAAAGATTATGAAACTTCAAAAATCCCCAAATTTGAGTGGAACTACCTTCTTTTTTATACCATGATTATTAGTATAAAAAATATGTTTTGAGTTAAGTGTCATTGGAAAGCAATAAAAGCAAGTAAGAAATCACAAGTAAAAAAAAAACAAGCGTATAAATAATGCCCATACAGCGATTAAGTTTATGTCAGAAACTCGAGAGATTTACGAATACTTCGAGACATGAGAATCTCGCGAGAAGTCGAGTTCTCGATTTCTTGGGTCTCGAAAATCTCGCTTGTGTTCGCAAAGAAATCGTAAGCTCTAGTTACAATCCACGAAAGCCAAAAACCGTTCTTGAAATTTAAAATTTGTTGCTTTCGAATTGAAATGGAACTTATTCTATTCAACGTGACTAGCATCAGGCGTAGCATCTACGATAATAGCAAACTACTTGGCTTTCTTGCGTTGATCTAATATAGTTTCCCTCACGTTTTTTATACAAATTTATAAACATCGTTTTGAGCCAGCTGCCAAATGAAATATTTATTCTTAAATTTTAAGGAAAAGGACTTTTCAAACTGTTTTTCACACTTTACTATAATATTAAAACGAAATGCAGATATTCGTTGTTTTTGAAATTCGGCTTACAAATTGCACATGGAACAACTAAAGACTCTCCTGAATTAAAAAAATGTCTTAAATAAATAAATAAATGTAAGGCGCGATAACCTCCGAAGAGATCTAAGGCCGAGCCTCTCTTCCAATTTGCGTCGTGCTCCTCTTGATTTTTCCCTACAAATTGGCCGGACGGGACCTACATGTTCTATGCCGACTCCGAACGGCATCTGCAAGGCAGATGAGTTTTCACTGAGAGCTTTTCATGGCAGAAATACAATCGGAGCGCTTGCCAGACACTGCCGAGGGGCGACCCCGCTTAGAAAAATTGTCTTCTAATTGAAAAATCTTATTTCTAAAATTTTGATGTTGCTTTGCCCGGGAGTTGAACCCAGGGCACGGTGGCCGTGTCTTAGTACCTCTAAATCTCGGGCCCCCTCAGAAACCCCGGGGCCAAGGGGAATCCCCCATTCCCCCTCCCCCCTCGTCGGGCCTGGCTACAAGCTTGAAACTTGGAATATAGTTCAGAACCCGATGACAATGCAATATAAGAAACAAGTAAGGAAGGCTAAGTTCGGGTGTAACCGAACAATACATATATACTCAGCTGAGAGCTTTGGAGACAAAATAAAGGAAAATCACCATGTAGGAAAATGAACCTAGGGTAACCCTGGAATGTGTTTGTATGACATGTGTATCAAATGGAAGGTATTAAAGAGTATTTAAAGAGGGAGTGGGCCATAGTTCTATAGGTGGACGCCATTTAGGGATATCGCCATAAAAGTTGATCAGGGATGACTCTAGAATTTTTTTGTACGATATGAGTATCAAATGAAAGGTGTTAATGAGTATTTTAAAAGGGAGTGGGCCTTAGTTCGATAGATGGACGCCTTTTCAAGATATCGCCATAAAGGTGGACCAGGGGTGACTCTAGAATTTGTTTGTACGATATGGGTATAAAATGAAAGGTGTTAATGAGTATTTTAGAAAGGAGTGGGCCTTAGTTCTGTAGGTGCAAGCCTTTTCGAGATATCGCCATAAAGGTGGACCAGGGGTAACTCTAGAATGAACCTAGGGTAACCTTGAAATGTGTTTGTACGATATGGGTATCAAACGAAAGGTGGTAATGAGTACTTTAAAGGGGAGTGGGCCTTGGTTCTATAGGTGCACGCCTTTTCGAGATATCGCCATAAGGGTGGCAGAAGGGGTGACTCTAGAATGTGTTTGTACGACATGGGTCAAATTAAAGGTATTAATGAGGGTTTAAAAGGGAGTGGCCCTTAGTTGTATTTGTGAAGGCGTTTTCGATATATCGACCAAAATGTGGGCCAGGGTGATCCAGAACAACATCTGTCGGGTACTGCTAATTTATTTATATATGCAATACCACGAAGAGTATTCCTGCCATGATTCCAAGGCCTTTTGATTTCGCCCTGCGGCACATTTTCATTTTTTTCTACTTAATATGGTAGGTGTCACACCCATTTTACAAAGTTTTTTCTAACGTTATATTTTGCGTCAAAAAAACCAATCCAAACACCTTGTTTCATCCCGTTTTTCGTATTTGGTATAGAATTATGTAATTTTTTTAATTTTTCGATATCGAAAAAGTGGGCGTACCTAGATAAAGTGATTTCAGATAAGTACGGGAACTAAGTTTAGTAAAGATATATCGATTTTTGCTCGAGCGGAAGGACAGTTGGTCGACTGTGTATAAAAACTGGGCGTGGCTTCAACCGATTTCGCCCATTTTCATAGAAAACTGTTATCGCCATAGGAGCTATGTCTTTAATAAATTTCACAAGGATTCGTAAATTTTTGTTCGACCTATGGCATTAAAAGTATTCTAGACAAATTAAATTAAAAAGGGCGGAGCCACGCCCATTTTGAAATTTTCTTTTATTTTTGTATTTTATTGCACTATATCATTATTGGAGTTGAATGTTGACATAATTTACTTATATATTGTAACGATACTCAATTTTTTGTTAAAATTTGATTAAAAAATTTTTTTTTATAGTGGGCGTGTTCGTCATCCGATTTTGCTAATTTTTATTTAACACACATAAAGAAAAAAACTTTTAAATTACCCATTGTCCAAAATTTTACTATTTTTCTATTCTGCGTCATAAGTCCAACCCACCTACCAAGTTTCTTCACTTTATCCGTCTTTGGTAATGAATTATCGCACTTTTTCGATTTTTCGAAATTTTCGATATCGAAAAAGTTAGTGTGGTTATAGTCCTATTTCTTTCATTTTATATAACGATCTGAGATGATTGTCCAGGAACTTACACACCAAATTTCATTAAAATACTGAAAATTTACTCAAGTTATCGTGTTTACGAACAGACGGGCGGACGGACGGACATGGCTAAATGAATTTCTTTTTTCGCCCAGATCATTGTGATATATAGAAGTCTATATCTATCTCGATTAGTTTATGCCGGTACGGGGTACCGTTATGCGAACAAAATTAATATCCTCTGTGAGCTCTGCTTAGCTGAGTATAAAAAAACTCCGCTAGGTGGCGCAAGGATCGAGATATTCAAAAAAATCGTATTTGTGGTCCGATTTGGCTCATATTTGGAACACATAATACATACATGAATAAAAAGCGACCAATCAAAAAAATCTGCGCTAGGTGGCGCAGGTGTCGAGATATTCAAAGAAATCGTTTTTGTGCTCCGATTAGGCTTATGCTTGGAACAAATGTTTCATACAGTCCGGGAGAAGTGACATCAAAATACTTTGGAGTTTGAGGAAGGACAAGCATACGTGGCGCCGAGTTGAATAAAGTCTTTGGAAGGATTAAGTATTGATGACTTAGATTGTAACAAGTTGTCAAGAAAGAGTCCTAGTAATGATGAGTCACTAAATGGACTAAATAGAATGAGAAATAATAAGCACATAAATAAAGACTAAAAATTTGAAAATAAAATAATAAAAAAAAATTTTAAGTTAAACGGTTTTATTGAAAACAATACTTACATTAAGTAATAATAATAATAAAAGCTAGAAAATAATTAGGTAGGCCCTAGGTACTAGTCATCACACTCCTCATCAATCTAGAGCGTCGATCAGACAATTAAATAAAAGCGTTGGGCGCGGGAAATTTCTAAAAAATTAAATTTCGAAGAAATAAGGCCCTTGGTATATTATATAGATCCAATCAAAAGCGGATAAGAACCACGCCTACTTTTAAGAAATGGGGCTGACGGTATTAATCTTAAAAAAATTACCAACATAGACATATATGGTACGTAACAATACTACCAGTAGAGATAGACTTATCAAATGCTTTTGATAAAGTCTACCACGGCACGTTATTGCAAGACTTGTGGGGGTCCCCTCTCCCTCCTAGTGGACCGCAAATTATATGTCTGGTCGGCAGACATCGGTGCAATTCAGTAAACTTCCTTCGCCCCCAGAAGGGTTACCATTGTTTCCTGCGCCGATGACTGCGCGATAATGGCTACAGGTCCCGGCCCACCCATCGGTGACCTATGTAATTAAATAAGGAACTATATGAGACCTGACATTGTCATCGACCATATCATAGGGGGCCATATTTACAACATGCACAAAATAAATGTCGACCATATTGGACATCTACGTCGATGGCATAACGTTATCGACTACCAAAAATAATAGACGTTCGAACAGGATCTACATTTTGGCGAGCATGCATCCGCAATTGTACCTAGAACCCAGAGTCGTAAAAAGTTCTTATATCTCTTGCCAGCAGCACTTGGGGTAAAAACAATGTTAAATCACGAGCTGATTTATATTTTAAATTCAATGATATTCAATTTATTCAAACAATTGACCTTAGTCTAACATATGAACTTTAATTTACATATTAACTTTAAGTCGTGTATCAATTCATTAGAAATTAGATTTACAAAATATAAAATCAAATTGCTAATTCTTTAAAGTAATTACAAATGAAACTTTTATTTAATGAAAAGGGATGAAATGGGAATTATATGTGTTGATACTTATGTATGGTTGATTGTAGTTGTTGCTAATTAGGATCCCGTGTCGTTACGGGAGATGCTCCGTCTTGTGGATTGTTGATGAAAAAAGAGAAGGAAGTGATAAAGCGCCCAGCGCTTATATAACCTTTTGGACATTGGAAGCCCGTTCCAATGAGTTGTGAAATAGTGACGAGTGCATGCAGGGATGCGTTATGCACATACGTATGATTGATGTGGGGAAAAATGCGGGAACGTGAGTCACCGCAGTACTCGTAGACTCTTCACATGAGCGTGAGTCATAGAAGAGTGGTTTAAGTGGAGAAACTCACTTAAACATCGCGCCCCCTTGCACCGTTGCAAGACTGTCCCTTAATCGCTCCAAATCTCTGATCACCCGGTTTAATTTGGTACGCACTTCTACCGATGTTGGCCGCGCTCTGCATGTTAGATGGGTCGGAGCCGGATCTTCGCCGGCTTGCGGCCGGTGTAAGAATATATGGTGTGGCTTATGACAAATTTTGCAAGTTTCCGGCAACGAGCACTGGCGTACATTGTCGTGGTTGCGCGCCAAACAATTTGGGCAATACTTATGTTGTCGTACACATAGGATGCGCTCATTAGTAGACATATCCCGAATTTCGGAACAATAACGCAAGGCGTGATATCGCTGACAAAGCTGACACATGTGAATTCGTGGATCTCGTGGCGCCTGAATCGGTGACGGAAGTTGTGGGGATCGTCTGTAAATAAAGATGATTTTAATCACAATTCAATAAAGCGATAAGTTGAAATATGTGTGTTGTGTGAGATAGTGAAGTTAGTGTGGGTGAAATTAGGGAGTTGAGGGATTTGGCGCATCGGAATAAATTGGTAGGGGACATAGTTTTACGATTGGTCTAGTGAAACGACCATGCTGTGTTCGAACATCGGCATCTCTGACGAGATTATCCGCTCCAAAGTAGACCTTTTCAATTCGGCTTAAGCGCCATTCTTGAGGGGGAAGTAAGTCATTTTTTACGACCACAAAGTCACCTACGGAAATATCTTTCTGAGGGTGTTTCCATTTATAACGCCGATGTAACTCCTTAAGATATTCGTCCTTCCATCTCTGGCTGAATTGTTGGTTAACACTCTTTAGTTTTTCCCATCGATTCTGAAGTGAAAGATTATCTATTCGGGGTTCGGGGGAGCCAGCAAGGGCGCACCGCGCAGAAAATGTCCTGGTGTCAAGGCTAGTAATTCGTCGGGATTGTCCGACATAGGCGATAGTGGACGGGAATTGAGCACCGCTTCGATACGCGCGAGAAATCTAGCTAATCCTTCAAAGGTGAAGTGATGGCTTCCAGCGACACGTTTAAAATGCAACTTGAAGCTTTTGATAGCTGCCTCCCACAAGCCACCCATGTGAGGTGCATTCGGTGGTAAGAACTGTCATTCTCTTGCTGGAATATCGACGGACGTGGATTTGAAGAACCGGCTGAAATCCCTTTGAAAGGCTCGATTTGCGCCGACAAAGCTTTTACCGTTGTCGGAATATACACATTTTGGTAGCCCACGCCTTCCAATGAATCGCCGAAACGCTGCTTCGAAGGCTTTGCTGGAAAGGTCACAACAAGGCTCCAAATGAATTGCTTTTGTTGAGAAACATACGAAGACGCAGACATAACCCTTTATTATTTGGGAGAGCTGACGACCTGAGATCCAAGCGACCTGCGAAGTCCAACCTGGTAATTGTGAATGGTAAGGAGAAGTTGGAGCGTTCTGGTGGTAACGCTGCCATAATTTGGGATTGAGTATGCTTCTTAAAAATGGTGCACGTTTTGCAACTGCGAATACATAGTTTTATTTTCGACTTTAGTCGAGGAATGAAATATTCTTGCCTGACCGTCCGGATCATGAGTTGATGCTCAGTATGCATCAATACATTGTGTAAAAGGTGGAGAAAAAGATGGCGAAAACGTGAAGATTCAGGGATGATTATTGGTTGTTTTTCATCCTGTGGGATATTGGAGTTGGCTAATCGACCATTTACTCGAAGAAGGCCATTTTCATCTAGAGAAGAATACAACGGCAAAAGTTTACTTTTTTTGGAAATCGGTAGTTGGTTCGAGAGTTTGGCATATTCATTATGGTAATATCTTTCCTGAGTGAGCCTAATCAGACGTGCTTTCACTCAGTGAATATATGCTTGGGAGATAACTAGGGCTTCATAATTTATTGATTCAGTGGACTGTATTGGCTTGATTCGATGCATAAAACGAAACATGTAAGTTATCACCCGGAGAGCTCTCGGCCATGATGAGAAGCGATCAAGTATATCAGGTTCACTATCCAATGTAAGTAGAGCTTACACCTTTCGTTCTTCTGGAGGGAATATCTTTTCTCTGGACGAAATGGGCCATTGATCGGAAGGTTTTAGCAGCCAGTCCAGGCCTTTCCACCAAAGTTGTAGTTGGATTAAATCCTGGGGCCTACACCGTCGAGTACCGGGATCAGCAGGTTTGTAGTTTGCGGATACGTGGCGCCATTTGATGTTTCCAACATTCTGTATGATCTGGGACGTGCGATTTGCCACGTAAACTTTCCATGTGCATGGCGGTTTTTCAAGCCATGACAACACGATCGATGAATCGGACCATAAAAAGAGTTCGATATTTCCCAAGGGAAGTTGATTTATGACATTTTTTATGCATTTAGACCGTAAAACTGCTCCACACAGCCTCAGGCGCAGGAGGCTCACTGTTTGTAATGGCGCAAACTTAGTTTTAGAGAAAAGTGAAAGGGACGAGACTTTGCTGTTTGACTGCGAACGAAGGTAAACGACTGCATAATATGCTTTCTCTGAAGCATCCCAAAATCCATGTACTTGTATTTTGTTATTAGGGGAAAATTCCGCCCATCTCGGTATTCGAATTTGCTCTATCGTTAGGAAATCTGCTAAAAATTTTAACCATTTTTGAAGAGATAACGGTTTGACACATTCGTCCCAATCCGTGCCTTCCAACTATATTTGTTGCAACAATATTTTCGCCTGAATAAGAATTGGCGCTAGCCACCCTTCGACACCGATGATAAAATCTGCCTTTTTGTTGCACTAGTAGGGGGCTGGGTTGGCTTAATGGTATATGAAAAGTTATCGCTTAAAGCATTCCATCGAATGCCAAGAGTTTTAGTAGAGCTGAAACAGTCGAATTTCAGTAAATCTGAATTGAGCAAGTCTTCTGCTGATATGTGACCAAGGAGATCGGGATGATTATCAGTGATCTTTTTAAGCGGAAAACCTGCAGACATTAAACAATTAATTGTTTGGGATTGCGCCTGGATACAAGATGGGATGTCGTGTCCACCGGACAGTACGTCATCCACGTTGGTTTTTTCGGTTAAAATTCGCTTTGCTAGGGGATAAGTGACTCTTGAATCATTCGCCAACTAATGTAAAGTGCGTACGGCTAAGTACGGCGCGCAGTTTACTCCAAACGTGACAGTCTTGGGGGCAAAATCGGTAAGCTTTGTTTCGTTACGCCTGCGGAAAATAATCCTTTGAAATTGTTGATCCTCCTCTTGTAATAGTATTTGGCGGTACATCTTCTGTATATCCCATTGAATACGAATTTGTAAAGACGCCAATTTAAAATTACGAACATTAGATCAGACTGCAGAGTGGGACCAATGTGGAGAATATCATTCAGAGATTTGCCAGATGAGGTTGATTTGGAGGCATTAAAAACTACTCGAACCTTAGTAAATTTACTATCTGGCTTGACTACTGAATGGTGAGGAAGGTAATATGAGAAATAATTAACATTTTCCTGAATTTTATTGGGATCGATGGGTTTTATGTGATTCAGCATGAGGTATTCTTCTAAGACACGATCGTACTCGTCCTTGAGGTATGGGCTCTTAGTGAGCCTATGCTCCATTCGAATGGCTTGCTTCATGGTTTGCGCCCGAGAGGGATCTAGGGAGAGATTGGAGGGAAATTCCGATTTAAATGGTAGATGTACCACGTAACGTCAATCAGATTGTCTGTAGGTGGTTTCTTTGTAAAACGATTCGCAGATCACGTCGTCATCTGATGGTTGATGTGATTCTTGCAGTTGAGATTTTCATCGGAGATCTCAGTAGCGTATGCATGAAAAGTGGAACAATAAGTGGAAGATAGGGGTCCACTAAGGTACCAACCAAATATGGTATTTTGCGCGAGTAGGCTGCCAGGAACCGGATGTTTGATGCCTTGGAGCAGAATTTGAGGAATAAGGTCTCTGCCTATAACAAGATCTATTTGGCCGGGAGTGTAAAAATAGGGATCAGCGAGATCTAAATCTTTAATTTGGGAAACGTCTGGTTTAGGGATTTGGAAAGATGGAAGAAAACTCGTTAGCTTTTTCAAAACTATCGCATTGGTGTTGATACGTGTGTTGTAGCGCTGGGAAACCAGCGTAAGTTGACAAACTCGGTTTGCATTTTCGACAATTTTTCCACACATTCCTGTGACTGAAAAACTGTATTTAGATGTGGGGAGTTGTAAACGAGTCTGAACCTTTTAGGATATACGAGGTTTTTGATAACCTTGTTCAATTATGGCTCTTAAGGTATAAAGCGAACACAGGTGTTCAATATGAACTTGGGCGGTGGTGAAATATTTAAATTTATAAAACGAAATGTTTGTGGTTTGAATGTCTGAACATCAATCTTATTTATTAAACAAATTCTTTCTCCTTTATAGTTACATTCTTAACCTACACATTCATAATTACCTTAATACTAAAAATATATACATTTGTATTAACACTAATCATACACGTAAATTTGTATACACGGTATGCATACATGTAGATTTGTATGCATGCTATGCATATATGTAAATATGTATGAATTCGTCAGCAAATCGATATTCTGTCTGCTTAATTCTCATGATTGGTTGTATGTAAATATTTTGGTGAGAAACTAAAATTGATAATAAGCAGAATTTATTATTTGTGAACAGACAAGGGTTTCATATTCGGCATCCCATTGATGTTAGGTAACCGCTGTGTTAGGTCAATAATTTGTATAATATTGTAATATGATTGAGCTGTTAAAAATGTATTGCATAGGAGTTCATGATGCGTAATGCCGCAAAATGTATTGCATTGGTGGGCATAGACGCTTAATGCTACACCATTCGCCTTAGAAAAAGAGGATTATATAATTGTTTTGTGAACAATTGTATAAGACTCTTTGTTTGCATTTAGATGATTTTTATATTTTGCTGTAACTTAATATTGTACTGAAAGAGTTTTTGGATTTAATTTTTGATTTGCTGACCTTCATACTTTTATTATTTGTATCTTACATATATTTTTTTTGTTTTTGTACAAGTCCCTTTTTTTCAAAGTTTTAAATTTAACGATTATTTTACAGATAAAGAATTTTTTAAATTTGTTTTGCACAGCCGGTCTTTAAGAGCGTCGACTCAAATCGGCAATGTTCTTACAAATCGAGTAAATTGGAATGATTATTTGTTTTAATTTAACAAAAGATATTTTAAATGGGTTTAAGTCTATTCTTATGGACTATTATTTCTTTTGTTTTGTTTGTACTATCTCTATTTTCTAAATTATACCACACTACTTTCTTATAGAAATTTTTCTATGTATATGATTTACCGTAAACATTT